>NC_084970.1:37728004-37758796 GCF_963691925.1 Scomber scombrus | reverse complement strand
GAAAGCACTTTAAACATGTAGGTCCTGCATGCTGGTTTGAGCTCAGATCTACAAACTCTGATCTGATCACAGTTTGTCTCCGTCGTCATGGAGACGGAGGATAAAATGATAAATAAACTGTGATGAGTGTATCTGTTACTTTAACCGTCTCAGATATCAGATTTCATCTCACCTGCAGCGTCTCGCCCTCATAAACAAACTGTCAGAACAGATATGTTTATTTATTGAAGTGTTTTTATATTCTCACATGTTAGAACAGTGTCTTCATATCGTAGCAGAGCCTCCTGTGTTCACCTGACTCTATAAACGTATTAATGCAACAATGAACCAGACGATACTTTAAACATTTTACCCCCAGTTTGTCCCTGCAGGCTCCCTTACTTACTGTCAGACGGCAGCAAAACAGACTAAATCAATCTTTACTTTAGTGGATGGAAACATTAAATTCATCAGCTGACTTCTCGTCTTAATGCTTCTTATTAAATGTTGACGATGACATTTAAATCTTTGAGTTATGAAACAGAAGTTGTGAATGACTTTGAGCTTCCAGTCATTGAGTCTGAAGCTGATGTAAACATGATGAGAAGTGTTGGTTCTGTTTCTATCAGTGCTGCAGCAGAAGGAGCGATGCTGTAAATGTTCAGCAGCTGCAGGAGGAAGAGGAGGAGAAGTCTTCCTCTGTGTTTTTATCTGACTATAAATGAGATTTAAAGAGTCAGAGTTAATCTGCAGAGTAACAGACTGGTGCTGATGCTGCTCTGTGTTCAACATGGTGGGCATGTTCAATATCTGAAGGATTCATAAAAGGAATCAGGTGTGAATGAGGAACGCTGAAGGTGATCAGGTGGGGTTGGGTGGGGTTAGGGTTAGGTTTGGAGGGGGGGGGGGGGTTAGTTAGGGTTAGGATCATCTGGATGTGTTTTCACAGTGGAGGCTCCTGATGCTGCCTCTCAGGTCAGAGGTCAGAGGTCAGGGGGAGGAAGTCAGGCCTCGGCTCACCTGAAGACGCTTTTATTTGTTAGTGAGGACGCTGACAGGAAGTGTGTGTGTTGTTGGGACAGGAAGTGTGTGTTGTTAGGGGCGACGGACTCCTGCTCCTGGTCCGTGCAGCATTCCTGTCGACTGACACGCTGTCATCTTCCTGCTGCGGCTTGCCTGAAACCTGAACCCCCCCACCTCCATACCTCTGCTCCCCCCCACCCCCCACCATACCTCTCCTCCTCAATACCTCTCTCTCTCTCTTTCTCTCTCTCTCTCTCCTGCCCCCACCTCCATACCTCTGCTCCCCCCCCCCCATACCTCTCTCTCTCTCTCTCTCTCTCTCTCTCTCTCTCTCTCTCTCTCTCTCTCTCTCTCTCTCTCTCTCTCTCTCTCTCTCTCCCCCTCCCTCATACCTCTCTCTCTCCCTCCTCATACCTTCCTCCCCCCAACTATCCATGAGGGAAAACACCCAGATTCCCTGCGGTCTCCTAAATTCTCTGACCTCCTTCAGCTTGAACCTGAGAGCAGCTGTGATTTATGACTTATAGACTCCTGCAGGATTATTATGGGATAGTTTTATGCTTTAAATGCTGCTGTGATATAAAAAACCTGTTTATCTTAAATCAAATAAAAACAAGTCTCATCAGAGTATCAGCTGATAAGATCCTAAAATAAAATCTAACGCTTGTAAACTAGATTATTTACAGTTTGTGCAGCGACTGAAACGACAGTCATTCATCTAAAACTCGTGAATTTGCTGCAGTGATCAAATGCAGCTTTAAACTGCAGGAAGTGAATCAGCTGACTGAGGAGAAGGAACAGCTGTACTGTCCTCAAACATTCAGTCTGAAATGATGTAGAGAAGTTCTGATTCAGCCAATCAGCATCGATTCTGATCTAATGAAGCCGGTCGTGTTTCAGCTTCTTCTGCTGAGTAGATCAAACTGAGCTCAGTGAGTTTCACACAGCTGTAACATCTGGACTGATCAGCTGATTTATCAGGTTTCTACATCCAGCTCTTGTTCCACCTGAACATCAGCCAGACTCTGCTGCTGGTTGATGATCAGCTTCTAAATACACATTTAACATTTAACTTCATTCTGACCTCATCTTCAACCTGACGTCACAGAGAATGAAACTCATCAACTTCCTTCATGAAACATCTGGAACACAACATTTTGATTCAGCTCCAAAATCACCAAAATCGCTGATGAGGCTCAATCGCTCCTGAGCTGTAACATCAGGGAGGGAGAGATAAACCAGACACCAGGAGGAGGATGAGGAAGAGGAGGAGGAAGAGGAGGAGGAGGAAGATCAGCTCCTCCTCTGTGATCACCTCAGGTTGAACTGTAAAGGATCAAACAGGCTGACGTCTCTTTCTGTCTTCTCAGCAGCAGTTTGAGTTTCTTTAGAGAGAATTCCTCACAGCTGCAGATTAGCTTGTTTAAATGAAGCGGGGCCCTCGGGGGCCGAGGTCTCCCTCAGGGGCCGAGGTCTCCCTCTGTACTTCCACAGTGAACTTGAGTATTGGCCTTGCAGTGTGTGGTATGCACAGCTGGGCTCAGTGTATTGAGCCTCTCTGTATGAAGCAGCGTCTCTAACTAGCTCTAATCTAATCTGCTGCTGCTGTGTGAAGGTCAGCGCTCTGATATCAGCTCAGCCTCACAACCTCACACACTCAGACGCTTTGTCTTCCTCTAGCTTTGTGTTTGTGCTTCACGGCTTCTCAGAAAGGTGTGAAGAGAAAACACAGCAGAGGAAACACAGACAGCAGAAGGTTGAGCTCAGTGCAGAGACCAGAGAACATCTGTCTGCTCCTCTGCTCTGATGAAGCTGCTTTAAACTGCTTCTTTATATCCAGCCTCATGTTAAAGTCTGAGCTCTAATCAGGAACTTTCTATCTCAAACCTCTGAGGTTGATTTAAGTGTCGGTCGTCCTCTGATGTTTGCTGACTGCACAGATTTAACAGTTACAGCTGATATCTGCAGTCAGAGTAAAGAGAGAGCCTGATTCATTGTGTGTGTGTGAGTGCGTGTGCGTGTGTGTGTGTGAGTGACTCTGCTGATATTAAGCTTTCATTCCTCGTCGTCGTTCATCCAGGAGAAGAACAGATGAAACTTTATCTGTGTGGAGAACATCACACTGTCCTCAACAAGCTGCAGCAACAACAAGCTGCAGCACCAACAAGCTGCAGCACCGACAAGCTGCAACACCGACAAGCTGCAGCACCGACAAGCTGCAACACCGACAAGCTGCAGCACCGACAAGCTGCAGCACCGACAAGCTGCAGCACCGACAAGCTGCAGCACCGACAAGCTGCAACACCGACAAGCTGCAGCACCGTCAAGCTGCAACACCAACAAGCTGCAGCACCGACAAGCTGCAGCACCGACAAGCTGCAACACCGACAAGCTGCTGCACCGACAAGCTGCAGCGCCGACAAGCTGCAGCACTGCTGCACCAACAAGCTGCAGCACCGACAAGCTGCAGCACCAACAAGCTGCAGCACCAACAAGCTGCAACACCGACAAGCTGCTGCACCGACAAGCTGCAGCGCCGACAAGCTGCAGCACTGCTGCACCAACAAGCTGCAGCGCCGACAAGCTGCAGCGCCAACAAGCTGCAACGCCGACAAGCTGCAGCGCCGACAAGCTGCAACGCCGACAAGCTGCAGCGCCGACAAGCTGCAGCACCGACAAGCTGCAACACCAACAAGCTGCAATACCGACAAGCTGCAGCACTGCTGCACCAACAAGCTGCAGCACCGACAAGCTGCAGCGCCGACAAGCTGCAGCGCCGACAAGCTGCAACGCCGACAAGCTGCAACGCCGACAAGCTGCAGCACCGACAAGCTGCAGCACCGACAAGCTGCAACACCGACAAGCTGCAGCACCAACAAGCTGCAACACCGACAAGCTGCAACACCGACAAGCTGCAGCACCAACAAGCTGCACCAACAAGCTGCAGCACCAACAAGCTGCACCAACAAGCTGCAGCACCAACAAGCTGCAGCACCAACAAGCTGCACCAACAAGCTGCAGCACCGACAAGCTGCAGCACCAACAAGCTGCACCAACAAGCTGCAGCGCCGACAAGCTGCAACGCCGACAAGCTGCAACGCCGACAAGCTGCAACGCCGACAAGCTGCAGCACCGACAAGCTGCAGCACCGACAAGCTGCAACACCGACAAGCTGCAACACCGACAAGCTGCAGCACCAACAAGCTGCAGCACCAACAAGCTGCAGCACCGACAAGCTGCAACACCGACAAGCTGCAGCACCAACAAGCTGCAACACCGACAAGCTGCAACACCGACAAGCTGCAGCACCAACAAGCTGCACCAACAAGCTGCAGCACCGACAAGCTGCAGCACCGACAAGCTGCAGCACCGACAAGCTGCAGCACCAACAAGCTGCACCAACAAGCTGCAGCACCAACAAGCTGCACCAACAAGCTGCAGCACCAACAAGCTGCAGCACCGACAAGCTGCAGCACCGACAAGCTGCAGCACCGACAAGCTGCAACACCGACAAGCTGCAGCACCAACAAGCTGCACCAACAAGCTGCAGCACCAACAAGCTGCAGCACCGACAAGCTGCAGCACCGACAAGCTGCAGCACCAACAAGCTGCAACATGCACAGCAGCACCACCCAGTCTGTTAATGAGATCAGAGTCATTATAAGAGGAAGTACTGAAATGAGCACAACAAACATGTCAGATAACACCGGAGGACAAATCCTTTTCACACAGGACTCGTATTACCTGTGGGCCTCGTTCCATCTTTATTATTAACAGTCTCTTATTCATCCTGGAGGCAGTTATAAAGTCAGAGTTCACCACGAGGTAACAGATCATACACCGTCTGATACAACATGACTCATTTCTATTCTGTCTCTTCTTTCACTGATTTAAACTGCAGCGGAAATATTAATAATAATGAGTTTAAATCTTTACTGTAATACTGCATACTACATCACTATAGTACTGTAATACTACATACTACATCACTATAGTACTGTAATACTGCATACTACATCACTATAATACTGCAGTACTTTACTGTAATACTGCATACTACATCACTATAATACTGCAGTACTATTACTGAAGTTAAAGTCTTGAACCTCTCAGATATTCATGATCTTGTTTCTAGTCACAACATCTATAAGATTGTTTAGTTCAACATCGTCTCCATGGCAACAGTGATAAAGCCGGGTCAGCTCGACCAGGGAAGAAGACAGCCGTCTGTCTAAAGAACATTTATACTCACATATCAACAGTCTGATGTACGTTCACTCTGAGCAGTTTGTTGGACTGAAGTTATTCTGATGAGTCGTTGATAGTCAGTGATGATCAGCTGTCAGAGTTACTGTGGTGGAAACACTCTGGTTGTTCTTCAGAGTCTTTGACTTTATTGTTTGGTGTGAACGACGACAGCAGCTGCAAAGTTTCCTGAATCTTGAGTTGAAGTTCTTACTTTATCATTTTAACAGAATCACTCAGCAGGATTAGTGACATCACAACCAGTCAGGAGCCAATCAGGGTCCAGTATTCAGCTGACACAGTGTGATGTGGAAACTTTAGAACTAAAACATTCACAGATTCACAGATGTTTACGTTTCGTCCTGAAAGATCAAAATGTTTCAGACTAACGAGAGAAATTACTTTCAGTGTTTGAGATTAACCTTCCTGTCGTCCTCCTGGGTCAAATTAACCCTGTCTGTTTTGACTGTTCCTTCTTTCCTCCCTTCCTTCCTTCCTTCCTTCCTTCCTTCCTTCCTTCCTTCCTTCCTTCCTTCCTTCCTTCCTTCCTTCCGTCTGTCCTTCCTTTCCTTCCTTCTTTCCTTCCTCCCTCCTTCTCTCTTTCGTTCCTTCCTCTCTCTTTCTTCCCTTCCTTGCTTCCTCCCTTCCTCTTTTCCTTTCTCCCTCCCTCCCTCCTTCCTTGTTTCCTCCCTCCCTCCTACCTTCCTTCCTTTCTTCCTTCTTCCACCCTTCCTTCCTTCCTCCCTCCCTCCCTCCTTTCCTTCTTTCTTCCTCCATTCCTTCCTCCTTTCCTTCCTTCTTCCCTTCCTTCCTTGACTCGAGGACAACAGGAGGGTTATATCTATCCCTAGTCTCTGACAGCTTTACTGTATGTAGAAGCAGTAACTTAAACATCATGTTTTAAATGAAATGATTCATCAGAGGAAACATTCAGGAGTCATGTGACCTGATCTCCGTCACTCAGTCTGATTATCAGCCTGAAACATTGCTGCTGGCTTTGTCTCTGAGGAACAGCTGGTCTGTCCTGTCACTTTTACATCAGGTCAAAGGTCAGGTCTCCTGCGGGTCCCTTGCTTTTAGACCCCCCCCCCCCGCCTACAGGATTGGTTACTAACAGGGTCACAACCTCTGCTTTTAGGAGAGAGTGACCCCTCTCACAGCTCCAGCATGTCAGCGTCACGTCTTTATTTAATAAACTTTAATGAAACGCCAATGAATGCAGATTCTGGTTAGGCAGTGACCCCCCCCCCACCCCCGCTGTCCTCCACACCCACTAACAACCAGTTGGACAGTTGGATGAATCATGAGTCTCCAGGGAGAGACGGCCAGTGTTCAGTGAAACCAGCCGAACCAGAGCGAGAGGATTAGATGATCTTAAAGGCTCACCTGGCTGATCAAACAACAGGCAGCTCTCCACCAATCAGGAGCCATCGTTTCTGTGTTCAGACACAAACAGTCGGTCTGCCCCGAAGCCTGAAACACACCTTCAGTACCGCAGTCTGCCTGCAGAACCACAACTATGCACCAATTAATCAATCAGTCAGTCACCAGACTAATAACCTGCAGCTGATATTAAAAAGATCAAAGTTTGATTCTCAACAATAAACTGAGTCTCTTCTCTTACATTATACAGATGATATACATTAAGATGAATTAATTATGAATATACCTGTCGGCTCTCGTCCTGCTCTCTGATTGGCTGAGAACCTGAACCTGCCAGGTCAGCAGTTTAACTAAGGCGTCAGAGACAATCCAGAGCTATGAGGAGCTATATTCTTATTTATTTATTTATTTATTTATTTATTTATTTATTTATTTATTTATTTATTCCCACTATGCTAAACAAGAAAACAAACCAAACCAAACTAAGTGGCACAATGCATTTGACAAAAACAGACAAGAAGCATAAACTCAAAATTCAGACTGATGATCAGAACAGTCGGTAAAACAGGAAGTCTGAAAAGAAGCGAACAGAACAACAAAAACACACAAAAAATAGAATAATAATAAATACACTAATAAAATAAATAAATAAATATCGTGTGTGTGAGAGATGTTTTATTCTCCTCTCAGGCAGTGCAGCAGACATTTCGTTTGTGTACAATATAAATAAACTAATCCATCTATCCTGGTCGAGATCTCAGTGTGTATTAAACGGCGGGTAACCATAGCAACAGCTGTGATGCTTCAGTAAACTGACCACAAACACACACAGAGGAGGAGCTTATGTTGAACAGTTGATCAGGTTTGTCTGGTCTCACCTGTCCTCATGAAGTCATATTATTATTATTATTATTATTAGTAGTATTATTATTATTATTAATATTATTATTATTATTATTATTATTCACTCTGAGCTCATGTTCATAGATTAATGAGTTTACAGGATTTCACATCAGTGTCTCAGCTGTGAACTGGATTCCTGCTCAGATTTAACTTCATTTATCTTTTCTCTTTGTGACACTTTGACCTTTGACCTCCTTTATAATTGGCTGTTTTTGCTCTCTGATGTGAGTCTGAGCTGAGTATCGAGGATGATGATGATGATGATGTCACTGTCAGGGCTCAGAGTGGGTGGCCTCCTCGCTCTCCCATGGGAACCTGGCTCTCTCTCTCCTCTTTCTGAAGCTTTTTTTTACATCAGACATATTTAAGTTTGATCTAAACAAACACTTTGATTATTCTCATTGTGTTTTTGTGTTTTGGGGAAACAGGAACAATAGAAACGCTGAGTCGTGACTAACTGTGATTCAGGTCTGCTGAGAAACACGCCAGCCAATCAGAGCTCAGTAGGCGGGACTTAAACCTGCTTCCTGTTTACGTCCTGAAGCTCAAAGAGAAGATTCATCAGCTTCAGTCTAATGTTGATCAGATGATAATTCTCCTGTTTGCTGATGATGAAGATGAAGATGATGATGATGATGATCTGCTGGTTGGATCTGACTCTGATGTGTGATGGAGGGCTGGACGATTATGGCAAAAATCTTAATCACGATTATTTTGATCTATATTGAAATCGCGATTATAAAACACGATTATTCATAGATTTGTAAACATCAGCATTTATTGAACCATCAGAACTCAACTTGAAATATATTTGAACAGAACAACCAGAAATTAATTAAAATCAAAGAAAAAAAATATAATGATAAATGGAAATAATAGTCTCACACATTGACCGTGAGACACACGCATTTCAAGCAGTTCACACGCTCTCACGCTCACACCTCTCGATCCCACCGCACAGAAATTAATATATTATATACAGAATGTAATCCATACATCCCAACTCTCCTGCATATTTATAGCGGCTCCCTGACGCCCGAATATGAGATCCAATCTCCCGGAAACTGGAGCGAACGAGCGCGTGTGTGTGTGTTTGTGTGACTATCAATGCAGCGTGTGTGAGAGCGCGGCGTCCTTATAACTCTGTAATGCTGTTTATTAGACAACAACACCACATACAAATAGTAAAGTTCAGCAGTAGTAGCTTTTATATTGCACTTAGTCCCAGTGTGTGTGTGTGTGTGTGTGTGTGTGTGTGTGTGTGTGTTGGGAGGAGTTCAGTGTTGATTCAGACTGTTTAACATGTGAGTAAAGAGGTGGAGCTCAGTTTAACTGTCACAGTTTAACAGATATGAAACCATATCATCAACTTTTAAATGCATTTTTCTTCCTGGCTTTCAGAGCGATGCATTGTTCATATTAAAACTCTGCAGATGATTCATTTTGTTCCTTCTACAGTTTGTTAGCTGGACTTTAGTTTCAGTCTTTATAACTTGTGTTTTACATTATGAAGAACTTGAGTTTTATGGTGCTGAATCAGCTGATCTGGAGCACCGGAAGGATTATAAAAGCATGAAATAAAATCAGATATAAATGAGTGTGTGAGTGCTGTGATGAGGCTCAGCTGCAGCCTGAAGGTTTCAGTCTGCATGTTTAAATATTAAATTATGTTGTTTTTATTCATGTTTGATCAGTTAATGAACTCTGGTTGTGAAGCTCTGTGAAACTTTTGGAGCTCGTCACAGTTCATGAATGCATGAAATTCACATTAAACCAAAAGAAGTTTTAGTCTTTGCTTTGCGTCAACAGTTTGAACTCATGATCTGCCCCCCGTCCACCCCCCCACCCCCTCACCCCCCTCATCCCCCTCGCCCATACACACCCTCGGCCCGCAGTGTCATCTGATATCCTGCTACTAATATTGGCCTCAGCACTACATTTGGCTGCCAGTTGTTGTGTGTGAAAGCTGCCCGGCTGAGTCACATCCAGAATATTCACCTCCACACAGGCTGAAGGAGAACGCTGGCTCTGCTGCCGGCCGAGCGGTGTCACATGACCGGCTGGAAGCAGCGGGAAACTGCCAGCGGAGCGCCATCAAAAGAGAAAAAAAGAATCCACCTTCAGCAGCTCCACCTCTGCCTGTTTCCATGTTATATGTCCCATAATAAGCTGATCAGCAGTCCGTCCTGCAGTCAGCTGGTTGAGTTAACAGCAGATTAACTGAATTCAGAGACGTTGCCTGCAGTCACCCAACAAACGTCTATTTCCACTCAGTCAATAAACAACAGAACAGACTTGGAGATGTTGAAGGTGGATTTTCTTTTCCACTCGTCTGACCAGCTGTGATGTGAACGAGTGAACATGAGTTTCTATACAAGCAGAGAAGGAAGAAAGTCATGTAGGACCCGACCCATAATGGATTAAAGGGGCTGATGTCTATACCGATATTTATAAGTAAAACAATTCCGATATCGATATATCAGCTGATATATATGTATATATCATAGACTCTATATAAAATGGATGTAACATCCATGACGTCACCCATAGGTTTGTGGACTGCTGCTCGGAGGCCAATAGTATCGGATCTGAGCAGCGCCATCTTGAAAATTTCCATTGCATGCTGGGAAAAATAAAAACAGGGATTCTACTTATATGGGCATCAGGAGGAGCATGAGGCGCCCTCCTGAACCTGTGAACCAATCAACCTGTCAATCACCACGTAGCCACGCCCTAATGCATACCCTGCTTTATCGTCACATATAAAATCAGGGAGGCCAAAATGTCCCAAATGAACATCATACTGCATTGAAGAAGGCTTTAAACTAGCGATTGAGACCATAAACACATTTTGAAAACGTTTACTGAGGTTAGAAATCAAGTGAGAAGTTGGTGAATTCTCCATTGACTTGTATAGAGACGGAAGTCCTTTTGACACCAAAACAGTCGCCCCCTGGTGGCCTTTTGATAGAATGCAGTTTTAAGTTACTTCCACGTTGGCCTCATTTCAGAGGACCGGAGCTCCCCACCTGGTTAATATACATGAATAAGTTTTTTTTTTTTATCACTTGTGACAAAGATTTGTACTGGAGACATATTTTACAGTTTAGGAATAAACCTTATTGTATTAAGTGACATCAGTAAACTATAAACTTCACTGGGAATTTAATAATTATCAATAACTATAAATAAAAACAACAAAAATGTACGTATGTAAGAAAAATCAAATCAAATATATATAAAATGCTGACTGTATAACTTAGAAGAATTAAAAAAAATATGGACACATATCTGACAACATATATGCCAATACCGATATATCTGTGATGGGTCAATAATATCGGGGGCCCATGTGTTGAACCTGTTATTAATTTAAACAACTAGTTAGTTAACTAATTAATACTCGCAATGAAACAGACATGTAGTTTGAGTGTGAGAAATAATCCATCTAACATGAAGTAAATATGAAGACTGGAGTCTCAGCTTCTGTCAGGAAAGAATCAGCTCAAAGTGAAGAGGAGGGAAGCTGGATAACACATAAATACACAGCTACATGTCAACAGTCAGCATTTAAATGTATGTCATCATCACACATGCAAAACACGCTCAGCAGCCAGAGACAGCAGCCTGGAGCCAGACAGCGTGTGCACCATGATATTTATACCAGACCAGTCTCTATGGCCTCCGGACCAGTGGATCCAGTTACAGCTGGGTTCCTCACTGTGGTGGACGGGGCCTCCCAGCCGCACCTCAAGGGGCGCGACTGTGGAGGTTCGCCCGAAGTGTTGAACTAGTTTTAACTGTGTGCTCAAAGAACAAACACGTGCTGATAAGAGGCGTGTTCGTATGACAGCAGCTGGCTGCAGTGACTAATGTACAGTACATGAGAGTAATACACAGATAATAATAGCACAGGAGGTGGTGTGTGGTAGTGTGTGTTGAGTGTGTATAGTTAGTGGTACCGGTCTGTCACTGGTCTGCGTGACATCCAGACAAAGCAGTCGGACAGAAACCGATGAAATATGTTTGATATGTGCATGTGTCTCAATAAAAACAGCAGCTGGATCAAAATAAAGTCTTAAAGTCTTAAATGTGTTTTCTCTGCAAAACACCTCATAGAAACCAGAGCTGACGTAGCAGCTGTCATCTACATCTATTTATTGACAAAGTATTTGCTTGTAATACTTAGATTTTCACACTTTTTATACAAAGTGCAATGTCAGTGATCCAAATAAGTTTGAAATGTCATGCAGCCCCACCCGGACTAACTTTTAACACTACAGCTACAGAAAGCTTTTTCTACCACTATTGGGGTAGAAAGTCTGGTTAGTCCCTGGTTTTAGTGAGTTTAGTCAGCCCTGAGAGAAGGGTTGAGTTATTGTTTGTCTGTAGTTGAAAGTAAAAAGGGTTGGTCCTGAGTTAAGTGTCGCTCTAAAACCTTTACATGTCCAGTGAATCTACATGTTAGAGTCTCACTCTTGTGTTTTTGTCTTCTTCCTGTCAGGACTCTGAATCTTTGGACCGCTGCATCCAGACTACTCTGTCGTCCCTCTACCCGCCTTTCCAGGTCACATCTTCAACTGTGCTCTGTCAGGTCCTCAACGTGGTGGAGAGCTGCTACAGAGGAGACGGTCTTCGCTACCTAATCCACTTCCTGCTGCCAGCAAAGCAATTCTTAGAGAACCTTCAGCAAGATGCCTGCGTGAGTTACTGTCTTTCTGTAAAGTGTACTGTCCTGTTTGTAGGGCTACTGTCCTGTTTGAAGGCTTACTGTCCTGTTTGTAGGGCTACTGTCCTGTTTGTAGGGTTACTGTCCTCTTTGTAGGGCTACTGTCCTGTTTGTAGGGCTACTGTCCTGTTTGTAGAGTTACTGTCCTATTTGTAGGGCTACTGTCCTGTTTGTAGGGTTACTGTCCTGTTTGTAGGGTTACTGTCCTGTTTGTAGAGTTACTGTCCTATTTGTAGGGCTACTGTCCTGTTTGTAGGGCTACTGTCCTGTTTATAGGGCTACTGTCCTGTTTGTAGGGTTACTGTCCTTCTGTAAAGTGTACCGTCCCTCTGTAGGGTTACTGTCCTGTTTGTAGAGTTACTGTCCTATTTGTAGGGCTACTGTCCTGTTTGTAGGGCTACTGTCCTGTTTGAAGGGTCACTGTCCTGTTTGTAGGGTTACTGTCCTTCTGTAAAGTGTACTGTCTTTCTGTAGGGCTACTGTCTTTCTGTAGGGCTACTGTCCTGTTTATAGGGCTACTGTCCTGTTTGTAGGGCTATTGTCCTGTTTGTAGGGTTACTGTCCTGTTTTTAGGGACTACTGTCCTGTTTGTAGGGCTACTGTCCTGTTTGTTGGGTTACTGTCCCTCTGTAGGGTTACTGTCTTTCTGTAGGGCTACTGTCCTGTTTGTAGGGCTACTGTCCTGTTTATATGGCTACTGTCCTGTTTGTAGGGCTACTGTCCTGTTTGTAGGGTTACTGTCCTGTTTTTAGGGACTACTGTCCTGTTTGTAGGGCTACTGTCCTGTTTGTAAAGTTACTGTCCTGTTTGTAGGGTCACTGTCCTGTTTGTAGGGGTACTGTCCTGTTTGTAGGGCCACTGTCCTGTTTGTAGGGTTACTGTCCTGTTTGTAGGGTTACTGTCCTGTCTATAGGGTCACTGTCCTGTTTGTAAGGTTACTGTCCTGTTTGTAGGGCCACTGTCCTGTTTGTAGGGTTACTGTCCTGTTTTTAGGGACTACTGTCCTGTTTGTAGGGCTACTGTCCTGTTTGTAAGGTTACTGTCCTGTTTGTAGGGGTACTGTCCTGTTTGTAGGGCCACTGTCCTGTTTGTAGGGTTACTGTCCTGTTTTTAGGGTTACTGTCCTGTTTGTAAGGTTACTGTCCTGTTTGTAGGGCCACTGTCCTGTTTGTAGGGTTACTGTCCTGTTTGTAGGGTTACTGTCCTGTTTGAAGGCTTACTGTCCTGTTTGTAGGGCTACTGTCCTGTTTGTGGGGCTACTGTCCTGTTTGTAGAGTTACTGTCCTATTTGTAGGGCTACTGTCCTGTTTGTAGGGCTACTGTCCTGTTTATATGGCTACTGTCCTGTTTGTAGGGCTACTGTCCTGTTTGTAGGGTTACTGTCCTGTTTTTAGGGACTACTGTCCTGTTTGTAGGGCTACTGTCCTGTTTGTAAAGTTACTGTCCTGTTTGTAGGGTCACTGTCCTGTTTGTAGGGGTACTGTCCTGTTTGTAGGGCCACTGTCCTGTTTGTAGGGTTACTGTCCTGTTTGTAGGGCTACTGTCCTGTTTATATGGCTACTGTCCTGTTTGTAGGGCTACTGTCCTGTTTGTAGGGTTACTGTCCTGTTTTTAGGGACTACTGTCCTGTTTGTAGGGCTACTGTCCTGTTTGTAAAGTTACTGTCCTGTTTGTAGGGTCACTGTCCTGTTTGTAGGGGTACTGTCCTGTTTGTAGGGCCACTGTCCTGTTTGTAGGGTTACTGTCCTGTTTGTAGGGTTACTGTCCTGTCTATAGGGTCACTGTCCTGTTTGTAAGGTTACTGTCCTGTTTGTAGGGCCACTGTCCTGTTTGTAGGGTTACTGTCCTGTTTTTAGGGACTACTGTCCTGTTTGTAGGGCTACTGTCCTGTTTGTAAGGTTACTGTCCTGTTTGTAGGGGTACTGTCCTGTTTGTAGGGCCACTGTCCTGTTTGTAGGGTTACTGTCCTGTTTTTAGGGTTACTGTCCTGTTTGTAAGGTTACTGTCCTGTTTGTAGGGCCACTGTCCTGTTTGTAGGGTTACTGTCCTGTTTGTAGGGTTACTGTCCTGTTTGAAGGCTTACTGTCCTGTTTGTAGGGCTACTGTCCTGTTTGTGGGGCTACTGTCCTGTTTGTAGAGTTACTGTCCTATTTGTAGGGCTACTGTCCTGTTTGTAGGGCTACTGTCCTGTTTATATGGCTACTGTCCTGTTTGTAGGGCTACTGTCCTGTTTGTAGGGTTACTGTCCTGTTTTTAGGGACTACTGTCCTGTTTGTAGGGCTACTGTCCTGTTTGTAAAGTTACTGTCCTGTTTGTAGGGTCACTGTCCTGTTTGTAGGGGTACTGTCCTGTTTGTAGGGCCACTGTCCTGTTTGTAGGGTTACTGTCCTGTTTGTAGGGTTACTGTCCTGTCTATAGGGTCACTGTCCTGTTTGTAAGGTTACTGTCCTGTTTGTAGGGCCACTGTCCTGTTTGTAGGGTTACTGTCCTGTTTTTAGGGATTACTGTCCTGTTTGTAGGGCTACTGTCCTGTTTGTTAGGTTACTGTCCTGTTTGTAGGGGTACTGTCCTGTTTGTAGGGCCACTGTCCTGTTTGTAGGGTTACTGTCCTGTTTTTAGGGTTACTGTCCTGTTTGTAAGGTTACTGTCCTGTTTGTAGGGCCACTGTCCTGTTTGTAGGGTTACTGTCCTGTTTGTAGGGTTACTGTCCTGTTTGAAGGCTTACTGTCCTGTTTGTAGGGCTACTGTCCTGTTTGTGGGGCTACTGTCCTGTTTGTAGAGTTACTGTCCTATTTGTAGGGCTACTGTCCTGTTTGTAGGGCTACTGTCCTGTTTATAGGGCTACTGTCCTGTTTGTAGGGTTACTGTCCTTCTGTAAAGTGTACTGTCCCTCTGTAGGGTTACTGTCCTGTTTGTAGAGTTACTGTCCTATTTGTAGGGCTACTGTCCTGTTTGTAAGGTTACTGTCCTGTTTGTAGGGCCACTGTCCTGTTTGTAGGGTTACTGTCCTGTTTTTAGGGACTACTGTCCTGTTTGTAGGGCTACTGTCCTGTTTGTAAGGTTACTGTCCTGTTTGTAGGGGTACTGTCCTGTTTGTAGGGCCACTGTCCTGTTTGTAGGGTTACTGTCCTGTTTGTGGGGCTACTGCCCTGTTTGTAGGGCTACTGTCCTGCTTGTAGGGTTACTGTCCTGTTTGTAGGGCCACTGTCCTGTTTGTAGGGTTACTGTCCTGTTTGTAGGTCCACTGTCCTGTTTGTAGGGCTACTGTCCTGTTTGTAAGGTTACTGTCCTGTTTGTGGGGCTACTGCCCTGTTTGTAGGGCTACTGTCCTGCTTGTAGGGTTACTGTCCTGTTTGTAGGGTCACTGTCCTGTTTGTAGGGCTACTGTCCTGTTTGTAGGGCTACTGTCCTGCTTGTAGGGTTACTGTCCTGTGTGTAGGGTTACTGTCCTGTGTGTAGGGTTACTGTCCTGTTTGTTGGGTTACTGTCCTGTTTGTAGGGCTACTGTCCTGTTTGTAGGGCTACTGTCCTTTTTTTAGGGTTACTGTCCTGTTTCTGGGGCTACTGTCCTGTTTGTAGGGCTACTGTCCTGTTTGTAGGGCTACTGTCCTGTTTGTAGGGACACACATTAACTGTCATTGGTTAAGATGTCATCATACAATAGACCCACAGCTGACTGAGTAAACACACAGAGGTCCTTTACTGTGTGTGTGTTGATAAGATGTCAGATGTGTGATGGTGGACATGATGATCAGTGTGAATGTGTCAGACTCTCACTGATAATAGGTAGACTCATTCCTTTCTCTTCTCTCTCTGGTCATGTCTGATCTTGTCTGTTGAGCTCCGGGCGTGTTTGGCTGGTGTGTCATGTTTGATAAAGGTGACTCTGTGGGATCGTCACTCACCTCGCCCACTGACTTGAATCAGACAGAGGACACACTGTTCTGCTGCCAGTTGGGAGGGAGAGGATCTGTAGATGTGATTATTCACTGCAAACAACTCATTTGTTTGGTATCCCAGAAACATTCACAAGTGTTTGTTTGATGCTGCTGAAGGATCAGAGTAGATCCACCTGAGAGCCTGAACTCATGTTTCCACAAATACTCATTTCATTGTACATTATAATAACCCCTCTTCCCCTCTTCTCCTCTCCTCCCCTCCTCCTCCTCCTCCTCCTCCTCCTTCCCTCCTCCTTTCCTTTCCTCTCCTCTAGTTGCAGTACTGTGGTTTGTTATTTAGTCATGAAGGCTGGCCTCTGTGCGTCCATGAGAAGATAGTGGTGCAGCTTTGTCCTCTGGACCAGCGCCTCCTCCGTCCAGGAGACTTCTACCTGCTGGTTTCTGCTCCTGCTTCTCCTCTTCGCCCCCGAGCCCCCAGCGCCTCCTGCAGGAGCGTCGTCGCCTCCTCCCCTCGCCTGCTGGTGTGCAGCGTGTCGGCCGGCAGCAACCATGTGGAGCAGCAGGAGGTGTCAGAGTTAGCCCTGCGGTCCCTCTTCAGCATGGCCTGGCTGGACTCTGTGAACAGGGAGAGGGAGCAGCGAGGAGCGTCCAGGCTGGAGCGCTGCCTCCTCTCAGCCCACGGAGACGTCTTCAGGCTCCCATGGGAGGACCTGGTCTACCCACAGTTCACCAGCCGGCCCAGGACCTCCCTGGGAGAGGACAAGAAGTCCATCGTTAAGGATGGAGAAATGTTCATCAACACATCACGTGATCCATGTAGAGATACCGACTCCACAGGAGAGGATGTAAAGCTCCTCCCATCCTCTACAAAAACCGACCAATCAGCAGCGAGCAGCGATGGAGAGGACTCAGAGGGGGAATACGTGGAGCTGCTGGAGCTGCCGCTGCCTCGCTTCTCCCCACAGAAAGGCTCCTTAACCCAGTCCATCAGTCTGCAGCTCCGAACCCGGAGCAACACACACCCCTCTACACACACACACACATACGCTGCTGCTGCCACACACACACCTGAGAACACGCACACACACTCTGCTGCTGCCACACACACACCTGAGAACACACACGAACACTCTGTTGCTGCCACACACACACCTGAGAACACACACACACACTCTGCTGCTGACACACACACACCTGAGAACACACACACACACTCTGCTGCTGACACACACACACCTGAGAACACACACACACACTCTGCTGCTGACACACACACACCTGAGAACACACACACACCTGAGAGCACACACACTCCTCTCACACACCCCGTCGGTAACACACACTCCTCCTGGTCATGTGTGGAGGTCGGCTCCCAAACTGGGCTCTGCTCCAGGCTCATCGAGGAGAACTTCAACCAGGACTCTTGTAGACCCGTCATTCTCACCCCAGTCTCCCCCGTCTCCTCCTCCTCCTCTTCCTCCTCTGCTCCTCCTGAAGTCGTGGAGACCTCCAGCTGTCAGTCGCAGCGCTGGATGTCGCAGGAGCAAATAGGAGGTACTGACTCAACAAGCCTGAACCCATGCACTGAACCTGAGAACTGTACAGAACAGAGGGAGGAGGTGGAGGAGGAGGAGGTGGAGGAGGAGGAGGAAGAGGAAGAGGCAGAGAAGGAGGAGAAGGAGGAGGAGAGGGAAGAGGAGGAGAAGGAGGAGGAGAGGGAAGAGGAGGAGGAGAGGGAAGAGGGAGAGCTGAGGGAGAGGCAGGAGAAGAAGAATGAAATGAAAGTGTCAGCTGATGTTGTAGAGAGGGAAGAAGAGGAGGTGCAGGAGGAGAAGACTGAGTGTAGGAGAGATGAAAGTTTACTGCTGGATGTACACACTGCTGCAGAGGGAGGAGAGGAGGAGGAGGAGGAAGAGGATGAAGAGGAGGGTGAAGAGACAGAGGAAGAGTTAGAGGAGGAGAGAGTGGAGGAGGAGGTGGAAGTAGAAGAGGAGGTTCAGGTTATCATTGTACAGCAGAGTCAAGAAAGTAGAGAAGAAGAAGAAGAAGAGAGAGATTCAGGAGGTGAAGAGGAGGAGAGAGGAGGTGCACACACACACACTGACACACACACTAACACACAATACACACACACTGACCCTAACACACAACACACACACACTGACACACACACACAACACACACACACTGACCCTAACACACAACACACACACACTGACACACACACTAACACACAATACACACACACTGACCCTAACACACAACACACACACACTGACTCCAACACACAACACACACACAGTGACTCTGACACACAACACACATACACTGAGGAGTTAAACACACAACACACACACACTGACTCAGACACACAACACACACACACTGACTCTGACACACAACACACACACACTGACTCCGACACACACACTGACTCCGACACACAACACACACACACTGACTCCAACACACAACACACACACTCTGAGGAGCCCAACACACAACACACACACACTGACTCTGACACACAACACACACACACTGACTCTGACACACAACACACACACACTGAGGAGTTAAACACACAACACACACACTCTGAGGAGCCCAACACACAACACACACACACTGACTCTGACACACAACACACACACACTGACACACACACTAACACACAACACACACACACTGACTCTGACACACAACACACACACACTGACACACACACTAACACACAACACACACACACTGACTCTGACACACAACACACACACACTGAGGAGTTAAACACATCAGTGAGCGTTTCCTCTCCAGCGTTGGATCAAAGTTCATGTTGGGATGAAAATGGACATAAAGAGAAAGAAGAGGACAAGAAAGAGGAAGAGGAGAAGGACGAGGAAGAGGAGAAGGAAGAGGAGAAGGAAGAGGAAGAGGAGAAGAAAGAGGAAGAGGAGAAGGAAGAGGAGAAGAAGAAGGAGGAGGTTGGTGATGGAAGAACTGCAGAGCTTCATCGTGAAGGTACAGAAACATGTTTCTCCTCCTCATCCCATAAACCCTGAAACTCTTTCTGTTTTCCCATTTATCACCTCCTCTTCCTCCTCCTCCTCCTCTTCCTCCTCCTTCTCCTCTTCCTCCTCCTCCTCCTCTTCCTCCTCCTTCTCCTCCTCCTCCTCCTGTGATTGACTGAATGAATCTTCCTCCTCCTCCTGTAGTAACAGCACACACACTGCCCCCCCCCCTTCTGCTCTCAGTCTAACAGCTGTCTGCTCTGAGTCTCTGCATCCTTAATGACTTCATTAGTAAGTCGTTAGTGGACTTAAATAATAATAATTAAATCATGATAAAACATAAATGATGTGAAACAAACAGTGGAGCAGAACTGTGAATAATGATGTAATAAAGTGTTGGGTCCTCATAAGTATAGAAGAACAAATGTGAGTTAATGTTGTACAGCTCAGTCAATGTGTGTGTGTGTGTGTGTGTCTGTGTGTGTGTCTGTCTGTGTGTGTGTGTGTGTGTGTGTGTGTGTGTGTGTGTGTGTGTGTGTGTGTGTGTGTGTGTGTGTCTTCTCTCCACAGGTTCCAGCAGTGAGACGCCTCCTGTCCACTCAGACATTGGTGTGTGTTCTGGTCCCAGTCCAACAGAACCACAACAACCAGCAAAGTCAGCTGCTCCCACAGTCCCAGTACAGGTCTCCCAGTCCTCCCAGTCCTCCCAGTCCTCCCAGTCCTCCCAGTCCAGCTTCAACAGTGTGCTGCTGAGGTCTGGAGCTCTCTGTCTGCCTGGTGAGAAAAACACAAACCTCATTTATCAAACCATCTTAAATCCAGAGTGAGACCAGTTTAGCCAGTGGACTGTCCTCTCAGACCAGTATGAGACCATTAAACCAACCATTGTTTGGACCACAACATATAAGCCACATGGAGCGCTCCTGTGGTCGACTGGTTAGAGAGAACCACGTAATCACTGCGTCCCTGGTTCGAATCCGGCCAGGGACCGATGCTGCAGGTCATTTCCTGTCGGCCTCTCTGCCAGTTACTTACCAAAATAAAGGCATTAAAAGCCCAAAAATACATCTTTAAATAAAACCAACATCATTTCTCCTCATCTCAGAAATGTACCCCCCCCCCTCTGTTAAACCTCATGCAGAAAACCTTGGTGTCATTTTCGATGATAATGATGAATAAAATGTGATAATCCGCAAATCAATAATGTAGTTAAGTTAAGTTTCATGCAGCTTCGGATCGTCTCTAAACTCAAATCATTTCTTTGCACTGCTGAACTGGAGAAAGTCATTCATGCATTCATATCATCTGGCCTTGATTACTGTAATTTATTATACTTTGGTATCCCACATACCACTTTATCCCGTCTCCAACTCATTAAAAATACTGCAGCTAGAGTTCTCACAAAATCTAAAAAGAGGCATCACATCACTCCCATTCATACAGAGTTGATTTTAAATGACTAACAGTTGTTTATAAGACCTTGAATGGACTTGCTCCCCTGTATTTAACAGAACTCCTGTCCCCCATACCACACTGGCAGAGAACCAGGGACTCCTGTCTGTCCACAGATGTAGGACTAGGTGCTATGGGGACAGAGTCTTCTCTATTGCTGCCCCCAAACAGTAGAACTCTCCTCCTCCCATTCGTTTCTCTTCCACCATTAAAAGTTTTAAGAAAAACCCATAGACTGTATATAATGTGGACGTAACATCCGTGACGTCACCCATTGGTTTGTGGACTGCTGCTCGGAGGCCAATAGTATCGGATCTGAGCAGCGCCATCTTGAACATTTCAGGTGCATGCTGGGAAAATAAAAACAGGGATTCTACTTATATGGGCATCAGGAGGAGCATGAGGCGCCCTCCTGAACCTGTGAACCAATCAACCTGTCAATCACCACGTAGCCACGCCCTAATGCATACCCTGCTTTATCGTCACATATAAAATCAGGTGGCCTTTTGATAGAATGCAGTTTGAAGTTACTTCCTGGTTGGCCTCATTTCAGAGGACCGGAACTCCCCGCCTGAAAAAACCTTAAAACGTACTTTTGTCTCCAGCTTTTAACTGTGTCTTACTGTCACTAGGTATTTTATGGCCAGGTATTTTATTTCTGATTTCTTTTTTATTGTGTTTTCTATTTTTTGTTGAATTGAATTAAACCATCTTAAATCCAGTATGAGACCAGTATAACCAGTATAGACTTGGTGTGTCTTCCTACAGGAGTCAGAGACAGGAGTGGACGTCCTCTGCTGACCGTCTGCACCTCCAGCTCGGTGTGGTCCAACCCGGACTGCGACAGCGCCGAGCTGCTGCGCCTCCTGCTGTACTACTCCTCCATCCTCAGGTACCACTCGCCTCCTCACGCACCTCTGACTCACCTTACTGTAGACCGCTCCTCCTCTGACATCACTTCCTGTGTGCAACAGGAAGGACGTGCGGGTGCAGGGGGCTGACGGTGCTGGTGGACGCCCGTAGAGCTGCTCCGGTCCCGGCTCTGTTCTCGGCTCTCAGGTCCCTGCAGGTGAGTCATGTGACCAGCAGCCAGAGGCCACATGAACCTGATGACCTGCTTTCTTCTTCTACTGTTTGATGAACAAACAAACAGAAACAGACTCTTTATAAACTGAACTCTTATTTATCACTTCTACTGAAAACTAAACAGAAATGATAGATTATTATGACTCAGTAATTACTCTTTATATCTCAGTATGATCATAACTTCCTCCATGTTTCACAGCTTTAACTGTTTCCTAAATAATAACTAGATATCAGGGCTCCAGCTGTGCAGGTCATGTGATCCTCAACATGTTTAACAGCTTTACAAAGTGCTTCACATAATACAACATACATACAATATTTAAGCAGAAACTAAATGAGCAGAATATGATGCATTAAACATAGAAAGATGAAACAAATATAAAATGAACACATTAAACAATAAACAATCCAGTATTACAGATATATCTCTACTGTGAGATAAAGCAGATAAACAGTCATGGAAGGAGAACAGCTGCTTTATTATGTTTGGCTCATGACTTTAATCATGAATATGTGACAGTGGAAAGCTGAGATTTGGTTTATTTAGCAGAGTGAAGCTGCAGCGCTGCTTCACTAAGACTTCCTGTTGGTTTAAATAAAGACTGACCTCGTTACTCATCTGTGAACCAGTTTTATATCAGACTTATAAAAACTGACATCTGGCTAGGTCTGGGCAATTAATTGAAAAAAATAATGGAAAACGACATTTAGAAACTCTAATGGACTTAATCTCGCTCATGTCAATTAATGGTGGTGTTCACTGTTGCCATGACAGCAAAGGTTTGCATATCTTTAATGATCATTTGAACCCAAACCATGATCTTTACATAGTTCTGATCAAGTAAACTAGACATTAATCACAGCGTCACCACTTAAAACATCATTATTTTACCTCCCTAAAGATCCTCATGTGTGAGGGCAGCAGCGTAAAATACTAAACTAAAGAAACTATGAAAATACATCATTGTTCATGAAGGGAGGAGATAATCATTCATTCATCGTGATCCAGGTTAAAAGTTGATTTTTTGCCATAATCGCCCCGCAGCCCTACGTCTGATGTTTCTACTGTAGAAAGACGCAGCTGCTTCTTCTGCTGCAGCTGTTTTGACCTTTGACCCCAGCAGCTGATACATGTCTGCTTCATATCTGATCTGTGGCTTGCTGTTCAGGCTTTAGGTTTGTTCTCTGCACATGTTGCATGTCGTCATCATTCAGTGTCGGCGGGTCTCAGTAAACACAGAGAGACGAGGAAGGTTTCACATTAATGGAGAAACTAGAAGGAACTGATCCTAACTGAGGCCTGAGGAGCACATGATGAGACTTTACTGATCACATGATGAGACTTTACTGATCACATGATGAGACTTTACTGATCACATGATGAGACTTTACTGATCACATGATGAGGATCTTATTATAGTTTAGGGACTGAAAACACGTCACTGACCAACATGAACCATCAGTGACGAGCTTTACAGCCTGAGATATCCACCTGTGTGTTACCATGACGACTGCTGTGAACTGTACTGAAGAGCTACTGTGTGTGTGTGTGTGTGTGTGTGTGTGTGTGTGTGTGTGTGTGTGTGTGTGTGTGTGTGTGTGTGCAGGACAACATACCAGGATCCATACACACTGTGTTACTGCTGGTCAACAAGGACTCGTCTCTACGTCTGGACAAACCTGCAGCTGCACAGGTAACATCTGACACACACACACACACACACACACACACACACACACACACACACACACACACACACACACACACACACACACACACAGAGTCTGAGGAGTACCTAGAGTAACTACGTCTCTTCTCTCTGTTCTAACAGAGTTTTTAGTCTCTGCAGTAAATGTGTAAATCTTAAACAGCAGCTTTGTGTCTGAGGAGAATTAAACTGCTTCATATTTAATGTGAGTTCATCCGATCACACAGACGCTGTCATTTAAACTGATGTGATGACAGCAGCAGTCATAGTATCTCATATATCTTTAGTTCATATCTGCTGTGAATCAGAGAACAATTACATGATGAGCCTGAAGCTGTCTGAGGATAAACAGCGATGTATGAACACTGAAGCCTGGAGGGGAAGATATGTGATGTTCTGTGATTATGAATAAAGTAAAAACATGTATGTGACTTGTGTGTGTGCAGGTGGAGGTGTTGAGCTCTCTGAAGTCTGTGCAGAAACACGTTGATCTCCGTCAGCTTCCTGTAGAGTTCGGAGGGTTCATTCAGCTTCAGTCAGAGCAGCTGGCTCTGCTTCAGATCGGTCAGTAAGATCATCATAATGAAGGTTTGGTAGTTGGGTTAGCACCTGATAGTACCTGTTGGGACCTGATAGGACCTGTTAGCACCTGATAGGACCTGATAGCACCTGATAGACCTGATGCACCTGATAGGACCTGTTAGCACCTGTTAGCATCTTATGGGACCTGTTAGCATCTGTTAGCGTTACCTGTACACATGCAGGGAAATCAGCTGACTGACCTGTTGTGTTTTTTATTTTTGTGATGTCATCAGAGAGTGGAGCAGCTGACCAATCAGTGTGAAGTCGTCATCAACCTGCTGCAGAAAACCATCAACATCCTGCAGTCCACACCTCTACCTGCTGCTGCTGAGGTCTGACACGAATACACACACACACACACACACACACACACACACTCACACATATACACACACAACCACATACACACTCACATGCACACAGCAATATAAACCACTGAGTGAGGCAGTAATAGACAGATACACACTGTTTAAATGTTCATTAGGCTCTTTCTTTTACACACTTTGGTCATTTAAAATAACTACTATATTTGCAGCTTTACAAAAAAACAGACACACACACACACACACACACACACACACACACACACACACAGACAGACACACACACAGACAGACACACACAGACACACACACACACACACACACACACACAGACAGACACACACAGACACACACACACACACACACACACACACACACACACAGACACACACACACCAAGTAGGTAGCACAGAGTTAAACCTGTATTCTCTCTAACAGCCAGCAGGGGGCGACACTACTGGCTGTTAGAAGTCAGTTAAACAGTTTCCTGATGAGTTTATGATCTCAGTCATTGGTTTCAAGTCTTCATTTTTAAATATTATGATCTAATTAAGAGTAAAATATCTAAAATAGATAGTAAACATGTTGTAACCCCAGGTTCAGAGTGTAGGTGTAGACGAGTCAAATGGCAGAAAATGATTTGATCTGTAACTTTGATAATAAATTCATCATTTAAATAAACTCCTAAAGCAAAAATGATATTAAATCCAGTCCAGACTTCCCATCACACAATGTCTTACATTGAATTCACAAAGGTCTGAAATACTTTTCTTTCCTGTCATAGATAATAATGTTATTAATAAGTATAACATCAGTAATGTTAGTTATAGTTATAACATCAGTTATATAATGTATGGATATGAATGTATATTAATGTGTCTATAATGTATATATATATATATAATGTAACTGTTACTGTCCGTCTCCCAGGAGGCCGAGCTGCTGCTGTCCAGGTACAAGGCTGTGATGCGTAGCATCCTAGAAGACAGCCGATTGGTCCAGCTGCAGCAGGGGGGCGGGGCTTTGCTGTCGCGGCTCCGCAGGGAGGAGAGCAGCATCAGTGTGACTGAAGACTACCGAGCGGAGGTGGAGACGGTTTCCTGTCTGTACGAGCAGGTGGACGAGCTGCTGCACCGCCTGGTGACGCTGTCCAACGCCAGGACTCAGGAGCTGCAGCTCATCTCAGAGTTCAGGAGTCTGGAGGAAGGATTCACCGAGGTCAGTCTGAGCACGCTCAGTTAGTCCCGAACCCTAACCCTAACCACGCTCAGTTAGTCCCGAACCCTAACCACGCTCAGTTAGTCCCGAACCCTAACCCTAACCACGCTCAGTTAGTCCCGAACCCTAACCACGCTCAGTTAGTCCCGAACCCTAACCCTAACCACGCTCAGTTAGTCCCGAACCCTAACCACGCTCAGTTAGTCCCGAACCCTAACCACGCTCAGTTAGTCCCGAACCCTAACCACGCTCAGTTAGTCCCGAACCCTAACCACGCTCAGTTAGTCCCGAACCCTAACCCTAACCACGCTCAGTTAGTCCCGAACCCTAACCACGCTCAGTTAGTCCCGAACCCTAACCACGCTCAGTTAGTCCCGAACCCTAACCACGCTCAGTTAGTCCCGAACCCTAACCACGCTCAGTTAGTCCCGAACCCTAACCACGCTCAGTTAGTCCCGAACCCTAACCACGCTCAGTTAGTCCCGAACCCTAACCACGCTCAGTTAGTCCCGAACCCTAACCCTAACCCTCACAGCTGAGATCAGACCAGAGATGATGAAGTTATACTGAAAGACCCTTTAAACAGTCTGCTGGAACATTAAGTTTATATTTTAAATAAGAAACTAGAATATTAAACTGAGGTAACAGAAAGATCAGGTGTAAAAGTGTGTGTGTGTGTGTGTGTGTGTCTCTGTGTGTGTGTGTTTCTCTGTGTGTGTGTGTGTGTGTGTGTGTGTGTGTGTGTGTGTGTGTGTGTGTGTGTGTGTGTGTGTCTCTGTGTGTGTGTGTGTGTGTGTGTGTGTGTGTGTGTCTCTGTGTGTGGTTGTGTGTGTGTGTGTGTGTGTGTGTGTCTCAGGTGAGGTCCTGGCTGCAGGAGGTCGGGGAGGTTCGTCTGAAGAGTCTTGACGAGTCGGAGGATTCTCTGGAGCTGCTCAACAAAAAACAGCAAGACTTCAAAGAGTTCTACACAACTGCTTATGTACGACACACACACACACACACATACACACACACAGACACACACACATTAATGACAATAGAAATGATGTTTCGTTATGAAACACAGCTGTAAAGCACTTTACACTGTTAACATTAACCCTCCTGTTGTCCTCGAGTCAAGGAAGGAAGGGAGGAAGAAGGAAGGAAAGGAAGGAGGGAGGAAAGAAGGAAGGAGGGATGGAGGGAGAAAGGAAAAGAAGAAGGAAGGAAAGGACAGAGGGAGGAAGGTAGGAGGGAGGGAGGAAAAAAGGAAGGAGGGATGGAGGGAGGAAAGAAGGACAGAGGAAAGAAGGAAGGGAGGAAGGAAGGACAGAAGGAAGGAAAGAAGGAGGGAGGAAGGAAGGACAGAAGGAAGGAATGAAGGAGGGAGGGAGGAAGGAAGGGAGGAAAGAAGGAACAGTCAAAACAGACGGGAGGACGACACAAAGGTTAAACTCTGCAGCTGTGTGTGTTTGGGTGAAGCTGGTTTGTAGCAGGTGAAGCTGGTTTGTAGCAGGTGAAGCTGGTTTGTAGCAGGTGAAGCTGGTTTGTAGTAGGTGAAGCTGGTTTGTAGTAGGTGAAGCTGGTTTGTAGCAGGTGAAGCTGGTTTGTAGCAGGTGAAGCTGGTTTGTAGCAGGTGAACTGGTTTGTAGCAGGTGAAGCTGGTTAGTAGCAGGTGAACTGGTTTGTAGCAGGTGAAGCTGGTTTGTAGTAGGTGAAGTTGGTTAGTAGCAGGTGAGGTGAAGTTGGATCATGTTGGACTCTGGTTTCTCTGCAGGACCGGTGTAAACGGGGCGAGGCGCTGCTGAGCCGTGTGGATCGCTGGCAGGACGTGACGTCAGCTGATCTCCATCTCTACGAGGTCAAAGTTCATTCCTTCTGGGCTCAGCTTCAGGACTTCTCTCAGCGGGTCAACAACACGGGACAGAACATCGACCGGGCCGTCGCACTCTACAGCTTCTTAGACCAGGTACTGTTTCCTGTCTGCTGCTCGTTAGCTCAGTAATGAGCACGCTGCTCCTTCCTCTCAAACATCTCGTTAAACATGAGAAACGTTTTATAAATGTTCATCACTGTTACTGCGACGGAGTTTTAGGGCCAGGTGGGAAAAGAACAGGCAAAAAGAAAAGAGAATAAATAGGCTTTACGTTATTGATCTGATAACTTCATAAAATCAGCTTCACACTAACAGCTGCTGGCAGTCAGTCGCTCTACTAACATGGTTTGATCCTGCTACTGTGGTCAAACCTCCGCAGGAAGTTGATCTCATTCTTTTTTCTTTTTTTTCTTGTGCTGGATTTTTTTTTTTTTTTTTTTTTCTTCCGGAATTTTATTTTTTTTCTTGTGTCGGAATTTTTTTTTTTTTCTTCCGGAATTTTATTTTTTTTCTTGTGTCGGAAATTTTTTTTTTCTTGTTCCAGATTTTTTTTTTTTTTTTTCATGTCAGATTTTTTTTTTTTACGTGTCGGATTTTTTTTTTTTTTTTTCGTGTCGGAATTTTTTTTTTCTTGTTCTGGATTTTTTTTTTTTTTTTCTTGTGTCGGATTTTTTTTTTTTTTTCTTGTGTCGGATTTTTTTTTTCTTGTTTTGTTCCGGACTTTTTTTTTTTTTTTGCCTGTCCCTAATACTCCGTCGTTCTGTTACTTTCTTTATAAACCTGTGATGTTTATTATCAATGAATGAGCTGATTCATTTCTTTATTAATCATTTTACTTATAAAATGTCAGAAAATAGTAAATAATGAACCTGAAGAGTCAAAAATGTCTCAGTTTAGTTTCTTTATTACAAAGAAAAACATTTTCACATTTTTGATGCATTTTTCTTTAAATATGACTCAATGTAACAGCAGCTGGTTTCTACTGTCAGCTTTTGACACATCACCTCCTCCACCTCCTCATCCCCTCCTCCTCTTCCTCCTCTTCCTCCTCCTCCTCCTCCTCATCCCCTCCTCCTCATCCTCCTCCTCTTCCTCCTCCTCCTCATCCCCTCCTCCTCTTCCTCCTCTTCCTCCTCCTCCTCCTCCTCCTCCTCCTCCTCCTGGAGTGAAACTGACAGCTTGCATTGAGGCCAGAGGGAGGAGGAGGAGAGAGTGTCAATATTGTTTTGTATAGTGAACTGTGTCTAATGTACAGAGCTGCTGCTCTTTGTCCACATGACCCTGTACTGTAGGAGGGGTGGGGGGGGGGGGGGGGGGGGGGAGAGGAGTGTGTCTGGGGGGGGGCGATATAAAGCAGCTTCTGGTTCACAGTGAAAGTGGAGATCAAACTCTTCATCACTGGTAATGTTTGGATATTGATTTGGTGAATTCTTCTTTTAAAGCATCTTTCAGACGTTTGTCTTCATGCAGAGTTTTACGGGTCAGTGATGTTGTTAGTGTTCATGTGGTTTATTTAAATTTAAAGGGTTAAAATGATAAAATAAACGTATGAATAACTTCACACATTCTTTTTTTGTGGACCCAGCATCAAATTTCTGCTTTTAATCCATTTAGAGAGAATATATTAGAGGATTATGGCAAAAATGTCTAAGTGGTGTAACCATAAAAACTTTGTACCAAATAATTCAACTTGCTTAAAAACAGTAAATTGTCAATAAAACACCATATCAACTAGTTTGGCATGATCTTACATTATAACTTTATATTAAATAAAGGTAATGGAATACAATTGTTCTACATATTACATTTACTCTGGTAACCATGGAGACCAGGAACCATCTGAAGTCATTATTAGTATAAGTCCACTTAAATACACTGTAGGTGATTAAAATATGTAATATTTATCATTATACACACCTCTTTATTTCTCCTTTCTTTTTTTCTTTCTCCTCTTCCTCCTTTCTTTCTTTCTTTCATAGTTTAATGTTTCAGAGTTTTATAAAGGACAGTTCCCAGTGTTCCCAGTGTACCCAGTGTTCCCAGTGTACCCAGTGTACCCAGTGTACCCAGTGTTCCCAGTGTTCCCAGTGTTCCCAGTGTACCCAGTGTTCCCAGTGTTCCCAGTGTACCCAGTGTTCCCAGTGTTCCCAGTGTTCCCAGTGTTCCCAGTGTTCCCAGTGTGTGTTAAACCAGCAGTCATGTTCATATCAACAGTAAAGAAGTTTTCCTCCTTACTGAACTTAATGTTCATTCTCCACTAAGTACATGAAGGTTAGAAGTGACAGTAATGACAGATATGTGACTCACACTCACACACACACACACACACACACTCACACACACACACACACACACACACACACACACACACACACACTGTCAGCTGTAGAGCTCGTATCTTTGTCAGGACAGATAGTCTCTAACCTTGAAGAGGAAGAAACGGCGTCTTCTGTTCAAACATGAAACATACGTGTGAAAACCTTAGAGTGTGTGTGTGTGTGTGTGTGTGTGTGAGAGTGTGACAGTGTGTGTGTGTGTGTGTGTGTGTGTAGTCCAGGTATCACTCCAGTGCCAAGTTTTCCCTCTTTTCTCTTTTCACTCCTTTTACAAAGTCTTTGTTGCCGTGGCGACCCTCCCTCCCCCCTCCTCTTGGGACCGCCCATCTGCCATTCAGCCTGTGAATGAGGTGGGGTTGGGTGAGGGGTGTCAGCGTGTGTGTGTGTGTGTGTGTGTGTGTGTGTGTGTGTGTGGTCAGGATGCCGCTCTCTGCTCGGCTCAGTCAGACTGCAGAGCTGAAACAGAGAACACAGAGGTACGACGCATTTTACTCTTTGTACACATTTTACACAAACACACACAGTTCAGATGTGTGTGCGTGTGTACGAGTGAGTGTGTGAGTGTGTGTATTTCTGTGTGTGTATTTCTGTGTGTGTGTGTGTGTTGCAGTGATTCAGTTGTTTGATGTTAAGTTGGCGTCAGTTTGACTCCAGGGTGATTTTTTTTTTTTTTAAAGCTGATCTCCTTACTCTGTGTTGGCGTGTGTGTGTGTGTGTGTGTATGCCCATGTGTGTTAGTGTGTGTGTTAGTGTGTTTGTTAGTGTGTGTGCGTGTGTGTGTGTGCACATGTGTGTTTTGCATTACTCTCATTCGCTCCAGCAGAAAGTTGTAGTGATTTAAGTGAGCTAACAGACGCTAGCTCCTATTCATCTGGTAGCTGGACGTCTGTGTGTGTGTGTGTGTGTGTGTGTGTGTGTGTGTGTGTTTGTTGTCTATCATTGTGAGGACCAGTGTGTGTTTTTGAAGCTTCGGTAGTGAGGACAGAGGACGTTTTTCTGTCCTGTGTGTTTTCACTTCTTAAACCTCTTTTTATGTCTTCATCATAAAGTCAGACTTATAGT
>NC_084970.1:37718004-37720504 GCF_963691925.1 Scomber scombrus | reverse complement strand
ACACACACAGAGAAACACACACAGAGAAACACACACACACACATAGAAACACACACATAGAAACACACACAGAAACAGCAAAGTAAAAACATTTACTGTATTTCAGTACAGTTTGAAGTACTTGTATAATTCAATTTTTATTTCAAACCGGTTCGGTCCATAAAAACACACACACACAAACACACACAGAAACACAGAGAAACACACACACACACAGAAACAAGAAACATATCTAATAAACATACAAACATCTTCTCCAGTGCCTCCAGAAACCAGATAAATAACAGGTGCTGCTGTTTCTAGGCAAGACTATAAAGCCATAATCATTCATTAGTAGAGAGCTTCAGCTTCAGCTTCAGCTTCAGCTTCAGCTTCAGCTTCAGCAGCAACATAAAACTAAACATAAAGTTCATTAGAAGAGCGTCTAAGGGAACATCGCTGCGTACAAACAGCTGACTGGCACTCGTCCATCTAGAGACTTCAACAGGATTCACAGAGCATCATTTTAATATAAGCAACCTGCAGTTTGTTATATGTAGCCGTACTGTAACTGCAGCACCAGGGGGCACCACCAGGGGGCAGCACCAGGGGGCACCACCAGGGGGCACCACCAGGGGGCAGCACCAGGGGGCACCACCAGGGGGCACCACCAGGGGGCAGTAGAGAACAACAGGCTCTAAACTAAGACATTTTAACATCATCCGAACACATATAACATTTGCGTGCCAACATATTTGCTTCGGCATACAATTTACATTCCTGTCACTGTACATCATCATCATCATCATCATCATCTTCATCATCACTCAGGTCATCATCTTCATCATCATCATCATCATCACTCAGGTCATCCCTGATGATGTGACATGATATTTCACCTTGTCCACAACAATCAGTGGATTCTCTGCAAAGAGGAAAGAGAAGAATGTTCTCTTCATGTCTACTTTAGTCTTTATAATCATAAATATTCTCTAGAGTTACATTTAATATCAAACCACCAGAATATAGAGACATGATGACCGAATCATCAGTGTACTTTACTGTAGTACAGTTAGAGGTACTTATACTTTACTGTAGTACAGTTAGAGGTACTAGTACTTTACTGTAGTACAGTTAGAGGTACTTATACTTTACTGTAGTACAGTTAGAGGTACTTATACTTTACTGTAGTACAGTTAGAGGTACTTTTCTTTGTTCAGCTCTGAGTCGGGCTGAGTTTTCATCTGTTATCCTTTGTGGTTATTTGGTCCACTTCCTGCTGGAGGCTCCAGACACACTGAGCCAGTTTAATATGAGCGCAGCGTTTGTTAGACTCTGATATCAGCAGAGAGACTAACAGCTGATCCACATCCTGCAGCATCAGCTCGGCTCCTTTAACTTCCTGTATTATATCTGTATGTTAGTTTATATCAGCTATAGGGTCAGAGGTCAGTCTGATGATGATGTCATGTCCTGTCTGCAGGCGTATGGCTGGGCGTTGGAGGGCATGCGACACCTAGCCGGCATCAGTATGGAGGAATGCACGCTGCCAGACAAATGCCAGGCTGTGATTGGCTGCCTGGAGGAATACCACCGCCAGCACCCACCAATCCCAGACGGCCGCTTCCAGGAGATGAAGGAGGCGGCGGGCGAGTTGCGGGGGGAGCGAGGCCTCCGTCAGTGGAGCTTCGCTTGGTCCAAATGTCAAGAGACCAAGAAGATGTTCGACAGGAAGATGGAGGCGGCGCTGCGGACCCGAGACTCCGCCCACCGGCGCCGCTCTGACTCCGCCCACAGCAGAGGCTCCACCCCCCTCAGCAGGAGGACCCTATCGGGGCTCTGGATGGGCCGAGAGACCCCCTCCAGCCCCCCCGAGGACAGCGTCACCTCCTCCCCCTCCTCCTCCTGCCCCTCCACCCCCCCCACAGGAAGCCTCCCCCTCCCCCCCTCCCTCCGCAGCACACCCCCCTCCTGCAGCGTCTGTTCCGCAGCGTCTCCTCAGACGAGGCGTCGGACCTCTGCTCCCCCCGCCTCCCCCGCCTCCACTCCTCCGCCAGCCTCGCCCCCTCCTCCCCCTGCTCCTCCACCTCCTCCTGCTCCAGCAGACGGCAGCAGCTGAGGAAGACGCAGAGCTTCGACTGCCCCTCCACCCCCGAGTCGTCCCGGTACGGTCCGTGTCCGCGTGCTCTCAGCGAGCCGGTGAGACGAGGAAACACGGGCGTGTTCATCCGCGGTCTGGAGGTCAGCAGCTCGGAGGCGGCCGACCACACGCTGTGCCCCAGGACGCCTGCTCCCGGCTGGGCGGGACAAGGGCCACGCAGCCCCGGGACCCCAGGGACCCCCCGGAGCCCCAGCAGCCCTGCAGCAGACCCCCGACCCAGAGGAAGGTGGGTCATCAGGGATTCACTTCTATTGGTTCTCAGAGTTAAAGTCCGTGTAAAGTAAGAATAAATATGTGTTCTGAGTTTGACATACTACAGTAAAGTGTGTTGTTAACCATCCTGCCAAATGTGAATGATTT
>NC_084970.1:37698004-37715504 GCF_963691925.1 Scomber scombrus | reverse complement strand
GTGTGTGTGTGTGTGTCTGATGGTCTGTGTGTGTGTCTCTGATGGTCTGTGTGTGTCTCTGTGTGTGTGTGTGTGTGTCTCTGTGTGTGTGTGTGTCTGTGTGTGTGTGTGTTTGTGTGTGTCTCTGATGACCTGTGTGTCTCTGTGTGTGTGTGTGTCTGTGTGTGTGTGTGTGTGTGTGTCTGAGGGTCTGTGTGTGTGTGTGTCTCTGATGGTCTGTGTGTGTGTGTGTGTGTGTGTGTGTGTGTGTGTGTGTGTGTGTGTGTGTGTGTGTGTGTCTGATGGTCTGTGTGTGTGTCTCTGATGGTCTGTGTGTGTGTCTCTGATGGTCTGTGTGTGTCTGCAGGTGAACTTGAAGGAGCAGGGTCAGCTGATCCGCCAGGATGAGTTCACTGTCTGGACTGGGAGGAGGAAATGTCAACGTCACGTCTTCCTGTTCGAGGAGCTCGTTCTCTTCAGTAAACCCAAGAAGATGGAGGGAGGGCTGGACGTGTTCATCTATAAACACTCCTTCAAGGTAAACTGAGACAGAGCAGGTCCTTAAACGCCTCACAGAGACAGAACAGGTCCTTAAACGCCTCACAGAGACAAAGCAGGTCCTTGAACGCCTCACAGAGACAGAACAGGTCCTTAAATGCCTCACAGAGACAGAGCAGGTCCTTAAACGCCTCACAGAGACAGAGCAGGTCCTTAAACGCCTCACAGATACAGAGCAGGTCCTTAAACGCCTCACAGAGACACAGCAGGTCCTTAAACGCCTAACAGAGACAGCAGGTCCTTAAACGCCTCACAGAGACAGAGCAGGTCCTCAAACGCCTCACAGAGACAGAGCAAGTCCTTAAACGCCTCACAGAGACAGAGCAGGTCCTCAAACGCCTCACAGAGACAGAGCAGGTCCTTAAACGCCTCACAGAGACAGAGCAGGTCTTTAAACGCCTCACAGAGACAGAGGAGGTCCTTAAATGCCTCACAGAGACAGAGCAGGTCTTTAAACGCCTCACAGAGACAGAGCAGGTCCTTAAACGCCTCACAGAGACAGAGCAGGTCCTTAAACGCCTCACAGAGACAGAGCAGGTCCTTAAACGCCTCACAGAGGCAGAGCAGAGTGAGCCAGACTGCAGCATTAAGGTGGTGTTTACGGTGTTTGTGGTGTTTGTGCTGCAGACAGCTGACGTGGGTCTGACGGAGTCGTCGGGGGACAACGGGCTTCGCTTTGAGATCTGGTTCAGAAGGAGGACGATTAAGAACCAGAACTTCATCCTTCAGGCCGCCGCCGCAGACGTTAAACACGTCTGGACCACCGACATCGCCCGGATCCTCTGGAACCAGGCCACAAGGAACAAAGGTACCTGCTGCCCCCATACTCTGACATCACTCTGACATCACTCTGTAACTCTCTAACATCACTCTGACATCACTCTGACATCACTCTGTAACTCTCTGACATCACTCAGTAACTCTCTGACATCACTCAGTAACCACTCTCTGACATCAGTATGACATCACTCTGGAACTCTCTGACATCACTCTGGAACTCTGACATCACTCTGACATCACTCTGGAACTCTCTGACATCACTCAGTAACACTCTCTGACATCACTATGACATCACTGGAACTCTCTGACATCACTCTGGAACTCTCTGACATCACTATGACATCACTTTGGAACTCTGACATCATTCTGGAACTCTCTGACATCACTCTGGAACTCTCTGACATCGCTCTGGAACTCTGACATCACTCTGGAACTCTCTAACATCACGATGACATCACTCTGGAACTCTCTGACATCACTCTGGAACTCTCTGACATCACTCTGGAACTCTCTGACATCATTGTGACATCACTCTGGAACTCTGACATCACTCTGAAACTCGCTGACATCACTCTGGATCTCTCTGACATCACTCTGTAACTCTCTGACATCATTGTGACATCACTCTGGAACTGTGACATCACTCTGTAACTCTCTGACATCATTGTGACATCACTGTAACTCTGACATCACTCTGTAACACTGACATCACTCAGTAACTGTGACATCACTCTGTAACTGTGACATCACTCAGTAACTGTGACATCACTCTGTAACTGTGACATCACTCAGTAACTGTGACATCACTCTGTAACTGTGACATCACTGTGACATCACTCTGTAACTGTGACATCACTCTGTAACTGTGACATCACTGTGACATCACTCTGTAACTGTGACATCACTCTGTAACTGTGACATCACTCTGTAACTGTGACATCACTCTGTAACTGTGACATCACTCAGTAACTGTGACATCACTGTGTGCAGAGATGCGTCTGAAGGAGATGGTTTCTATGGGAGTTGGTAACAAACCGTTTTTGGACATCCAGCCGAGTGATGCAGCCATCAGTGACCGAGCTGTTCACTACATCATGAAGAGCAGAGGTAACGTCTACACCTCCACCCAACACCTCCACCCAACAGCTACACCTAACAGCTACACCCAACAGCTACACCTCCACCCAACAGCTACACCTCCACCTAACAGCTACACCTAACAGCTACACCCAACACCTCCACCTAACAGCTACACCTCCACCCAACACCTCCACCCAGCAGCTACACCTCCACCCAACAGCTACACCTAGCAGCTACACCTCCACCTAACAGCTACACCTAACAGCTACACCTCCACCCAACACCTCCACCCAACAGCTACACCTCCACCTAACAGCTACACCCAACACCTCCACCCAACAGCTACACCTCCACCTAACACCTCCACCCAACAGCTACACCTCCACCCAACAGCTACACCTCCACCTAACACCTCCACCCAACAGCTACACCTCCACCTAACAGCTACACCTCCACCCAACACCTCCACCCAACAGCTACACCTCCACCCAACAGCTACACCTCCACCTAACAGCTACACCTCCACCCAACACCTCCACCCAACAGCTACACCTCCACCTAACAGCTACACCTCCACCCAACACCTCCACCCAACAGCTACACCTCCACCCAACAGCTACACCTCCACCTAACAGCTACACCTCCACCCAACACCTCCACCCAACAGCTACACCTCCACCCAACAGCTACACCTCCACCTAACAGCTACACCTCCACCTAACAGCTACACCTCCACCCAACAGCTACACCTCCACCCAACAGCTACACCTCCACCTAACAGCTACACCTCCACCCAACAGCTACACCTCCACCTAACAGCTACACCTCCACCCAACACCTCCACCCAACAGCTACACCTCCACCCAACAGCTACACCTCCACCCAACACCTCCACCTAACAGCTACACCTCCACCTAACAGCTCCACCTCCACTCACTGATTCACAAACAGCAAAGAATAAGCAGAATAAATATTAAGTTATTTAATAATAATTATAAATCCTTCAGGTGCCAGAACTCGAGCGTCCATCGCCGTCTCCGTCTTCGATCACTCCAACCCTTTTAAACGTGGAACGGTGACCTCTGACCCCCATTCATCAGGACCCTCCTCCTCCTCCACCCTGCTGGGACCCCTCAACCTGCACATGTACAGGTACTCACACACACACTCACACACACACACACACACACACACACACACACACTCTCACACACACACACACACACACACACACATACACACACACACACACACACACACACACACACACACAGATACACACACACACACACTCAGCTCATCATCAGAGAATAATTGAGTGTTTCTGCTCCTCCAGTCAGTCCTTGGCCTCCTCCACCTCCTCGGCTGCTGAAGGCTCCTTCATCACGTCGTGTATTGAGGAAGACGAGCAGGAGCATGAGACTGGCAGTCAGCCCTCCATGAGTATGTACACACACACACACACACACACACACACACACACACACTCTCTCTTTCAGTTTGATGATGATGATGATTCTAACAGCTGTATCTTCATCTCTCAGCCACAGAGAGTTCAGACTCTTCGTCTCGGTGTCTCTCGGGCTCCACCGGCTCTGACAGCGGCTGCGTCTCCTCTCACCTGCAGGAGGCGCTGCCTGAGGAGCCCAGCCCCACCGGACAGCCCTCCTGCTCCTCCTCTTCCTCTTCCTCCTCCAACAAACTGCACCTCAACAGCCAGCACATTTCATCTGTGAGTAAACTGTCAGCAGTGTGCTAAGAACAGCCCCCCCCCCCCCCCCCCGAACATCAGCTCTATACACAGTATATATATCAACATATTCTACAGACTCCTGTAGTCTCTAGTAGGCTCCTACAGAGAGAGGAAACTCTGATCACATGATCAATTTTTCTCTTTTTCTGTCCGTCCTCAGAAAGCGTCTCCAGTCATCGGCCCGGCAACCATCGTGTGAGTCAGCTGACCTGATGGACTCAACAGTAAGTGAAGTCATCGCTCTATAACTCCTGCTGCTGCTCCTCCTCCTGCTCCTGCTCCTCGTCTTCCTCCTCCTCCTCTTCCTCATCCTTCTCCTCCTCCCGCTCCTCGTCTTCCTCCTCCTCCTGCTCCTCTTCCTCCTCCTTCTCCTCCTCCTGCTCCTCGTCTTCCTCCTCCTCCTCTTCCTCATCCTTCTCCTCCTCATGCTCCTCGTCTTCCTCCTCCTCGTCTTCCTCATCCTTCTCCTCCTCCCGCTCCTCGTCTTCCTCCTCCTCCTCCTCTTCCTCCTCCTCCTTCTCCTCCTTCTCCTCCTCCTGCTCCTCCTCCTCTTCTTCCTCCTCCTCCTCCTCCTGCTCCCCCTCATCCTCTTCTTCCTCCTCCTCCTCCTCCTCCTTCTCCTCCTCCTGCTCCCCCTCATCCTCTTCTTCCTCCTCCTCCTCCTCCTCCTTCTCCTCCTCCTGCTCCTCCTCCTCCTCTTCTTCCTCCTCCTCCTTCTCCTCGTGCTCCTCCTCCTCCTCTTCCTGCTCCTCATCTTTCTCCTCCTCCTCCTTCTCTTCCTCCTGCTCCTCTTCCTCCTCTTCTTCCTCCTCCTCCTCCTCCTCCTACTGCTCCTCCTCCTCCTTCTCCTCCTACTGCTCCTCCTCCTCCTACTCGTCTTCCTCCTCCTTCTCCTCGTGCTCCTCCTTCTCCTCCTCCTGCTCCTCCTCTTCTTCCTCCTCCTCCTCCTCCTCCTCCTCTAACTCTCAATCCAAACAGTCCATCATCACTGCTGCTGATGAACATGTATTATTATTTACAGCAGATCAACATGTGAGCTGCTCAGATTAAATCAGTCAGCTGACTTTAGTTCAGCTGTTTTTATTTATCTTTGCTCTGGCGCCTCCATCAGGACAAGTTTCACATTTATTATCACTGGAGTTGAAGATCCAGTGACAACAAACATTTAATCCATTTATCTTGTGTTCATTAATCATCTCCATTAAATATAAATATAATAAATATTATAATAAATATATTTTGTCCTGTTTGTGTTGCAGGTTCGTCTCCTTCCTGCTGCAGTTTGGAGTTTTCCGACCGTTTGAATCAGACCCTGAAGGCAGCGTTTAAACAGCACTGTTAAACTAAAAAAAAAAACATTTATATTTTGTATGATTTTTGAGCAGCTGTGATTAAAATCTTGTTTTATTTATGTTGTTCTGCTGCAGACGTGTAGAGTCTGTAAATAATGTTAGAGCTTCTAACGTTGTGGTCTGTAGTTTGACTCCTCACAGCTGCTGCTGTTGTTGTTTGTGTTGTTTGTTTGTGGTGCTGATCCAGAGTCAGTCTGCCAGCAGCTGGTCCGGTCTGTGAGGAGGTTTGAGTCTGAGCTGGACTAACTGTACATGTGTGTAAATATAAACCCACAGCTGAGCGTCTGCTGTCACTTTTCTTACTTGAATAATAAACAAGAGTTTGTTCAAAACTGACGAAGCTTCAGTCTCAAGTTTATTCATCATCATCATCATCACCATCATCACCACCATCATCATCATCATCACCATCATCATCATCACCATCATCATCATCATCATTTAGGGGCCAGCAGATAAATGTGAGATTAACCTTCATGTCGTCCTCCCGGGTCAAATTGACCACGTCTGTTTTGACTGTTCCTTCTTTCCTCCCTTCCTTCCTTCCTTCCTTTTTCCCTCCCTCCTTCTTACATCTTTCCTCCCTTCCTTTCTTCCTTCCTCCTACCTTCTTTCCTTCTTTCCTCCCTCCCTCCCTCCTTTCTACATCTTTCCTCCCTCCTTTTCTTCCTTCCTCTTCCCTCCTTTCCTTCCTTCCTCCCTCCTTTTCTGATACACAAATGTGTTTTCAGTTTTTGGACTTTTTCTCTAATCTTTGATTTTTGCTGAAATATTGAATCATTTGAACATTTATTGAAATGAAAGCATGTGAGAAGTTTAGAGGGAAGAATCAGTATTTGGTGGAGCTGTTAACAACTCATAGACATCTGAGATGTGAGCCGACTACACACTGCTGTCTGTAAGACGTCAAAAGACAAAAAGGTTGGAAACCAGCTCAGGATGTCATTAAAACAGAATAATTAAATAATCATTCACAGGGTCTAAAGTCGACCTTTATGCTCTGGTTGTTGATCTGTGTAGTTTAGTATTCAGGCTCATTAACAGCTGCTGGAGAGCAGTTCTCCCTTTCAGCCACTAGGAGGAGCTCTAAGCTTCTGTAAACCAGTAAAGAAATGAAGGCTGTTTATCATTTAAATTAATGCAGTTTGCGCAGTTAAAGCTTGTTTGTTGTCAATATTAAAACATTTTTTTATACACATTATTTATTTAGCTCTTGTGAATGTCGGCATGCAGCAAATATTCGGTTAGTCGTCCGTTTTACCCACCGGTTAACTGAGAGCAGTTCTCCCTTTCAGCCACCAGGAGGAGCTCTAACAGTCTAACAGTGAATGTTTACTCCTCGGCTACTTTGCCTCGGTAGTAAGTTAGCCTGCTAGCTAGCTGACTGGAGGGAACATGATGGTAGTAAGTTATCCTGCTAGCTAGCTGACTGCAGGGAACATGATGGTAGTAAGTTAGCCTGCTAGCTAGCTGACTGGAGGGAACATGATGGTAGTAAGTTAGCCTGCTAGCTAGCTGACTGGAGGGAACATGATGGTAGTAAGTTAGCCTGCTAGCTAGCTGACTGGAGGGAACATGATGCTAGTAAGTTAGCCTGCTAGCTAGCTGACTGCACGCAACATGATGGTAGTAAGTTAGCCTGCTAGCTAGCTGACTGGAGGGAACATGATGGTAGTAAGTTAGCCTGCTAGCTAGCTGACTTTTTTTCTTCTTGTGTTGGACTGAAAAAAGTCAAAATTTTCGAGAAAAAAGTCAAAATTTTAAAAAGTCGAAATTTTCGAGAAATAAAGTCAAAATTTTCGAGAAAAAAGTCAAAATTTTCGAGAAAAAAGTCAAAATTTTCGAGAAAAAAGTCAGAAATGTAGGCTACCAGGAAGAACCAGGTCATTCAAAGACTTCGTGTCCTGGCATAGTGCTGCTGAAATGGAGGATTTAATTAAATGTTACTTCGAGATTGGATTATCTAACAAAGAGATCCTTGCAGTCTTAGCACAGAATCACAGTATTGTGATTTCTATTCGGACCTTGAAGAGGCGGTGTCGTGAACTTGGACTGTGTAGGAGGCGAAATCAGTCGGACATAGACAATGTGATAGCCTTCGTGCAGGAGGAACTGCATGGGAATGGACAGATGCAGGGGTATCGTTGGCTACACCTACGAGCTATCCAGAGGGGGTTTGTGGTGTCTCAAAGGACTATAAGGCTGATACTCAGGGCACTTGATCCTCGTGGGGTGGAAATTAGACGGGCACGAAAGTTTTGACTTTTTTCTCGAAAATTTCGACTTTTTTTCTCGAAAATTTTGACTTTTTAAAATTTTGACTTTTTTTCTAGAAAATTTTGACTTTTTGTCTCGAAACTTTTGACTTTTTTTCTCGAAAATTTCGACTTTTTTTCTCGAAACTTTTGACTTTTTTTCTCGAAACTTTTGACTTTTTTTCTCGAAAATTTCGACTTTTTAAAATTTTGACTTTTTTTCTCAAAAATTTTGACTTTTTTTCTCGAAAATTTTGACTTTTTTCTCGAAAATTTTGACTTTTTTTCTCAAAAAATTTGACTTTTTTTCTCAGAGATTTAGAATTAATATATTACTCCGTGGCCCTAATGCTCTTCCGTAGACTTGTTTGGGGTTTTTTTCTTTTCTTTTTTTTTGCCTGACTTTTTTTTTTTTGCCTGACTTTTTTTTTTTTGCCTGACTTTTTTTTTTTGCCTGACTTTTTTTTTTTTGCCTGACTTTTTTCTTGTAACAGACTTTTTTTCTCTTTCTTTTTTTGTGCCTGACCTGTTTTTTTTTTACCGTTACAAAAAAAGGTGCAAACAGTAGCAATGCTTGTCATCATTAATACAAGTTTGTGCAGTTAAAGCTTGTTTGTTATGAATATTGTTATTTTAGACACATTTTCTATTTAGCTCCTGTGAACGTCGGCTTGCAGCAAATATTCGATTAATCGTCGGTTTAACCCACCGACTAGTCGACCCTGATAAAATGAGCTCATGCACATCCCTAAAACCACCTTCATCACTGCTCTTCATCAGGAGGAAGAATCCGATCAGAGGAGAGAAACAGTGAGTATTGTTCTATATATTAGATTTTTTAGTTAGTTTAGTATTTTAGTAACTTTATTGTCATTATATTGAGGGTTAAACAACAATATAACATTTAGATGACACTTCCTGACTCATAAGAACATTTAAGACAAATAAAAACAACTTAAGACATAAATAAAACATTAACCATCTATAAGAGCAATAAAGTGCACCTAAGAACCTAAATAACAATAATAAATAAAAATCCTACATTCAGTTTTAATTATGTAGTAAAATTACACAAATATCATCTATAAAAGTAAAGCTGTCAAAACTGTTATGAAGTAAAAACTACATTTACTCTGAAATTGAAAAACCCAAGAAAAGTATAAATACTCAAAAAACTTTACTGCTGAATATTAAAATGACATAAAAACTGAAATAATCTGATTTAATTACTTTCCAAACAGATAAAATGATGATTTGTGGCTCTGCAGCTTCTCTGTAAAATAAAAGCAGTCGGCTGGTATAAAAAGTCTTTTATTGTGAAGTCAGAACACATGACAGACTGAAGAGGAGAGGTCAAAGGTCAAAGGTCACGGCAGCTGTGATGATCCTCAGAGCGGCACAGAACAATTTCTGATCAAACAGAACAAAACAGAACCGATGAACGTCAGAAACATCGACGTGTTTTCATTTAATGTGAAGATTCAAACAAACTGAAGAGAAATCATAGACTGTATATAAAATGGACGTAACATCCGTAACGTCACCCATTGGTTTGTGGACTGCTGCTCGGAGGCCAATAGTATCGGATCTGAGCAGCGCCATCTTGAACATTTCAGGTGCATGCTGGGAAAAATAAAAACATGGATTCTACTTATATGGGCATCAGGAGGAACATGAGGCGCCCTCCTGAACCTGTGAACCAATCAACCTGTCAATCACCACGTAGCCACGCCCTAATGCATACCCTGCTTTATCGTCACATATAAAATCAGGGAGGCCAAAATGTCCCAAATGAACATCATACTGCATTGAAGAAGGCTTTAAACTAGCGATTGAGACCATAAACACATTTTGAAAACGTTTACGGAGGTTAGAAATCAAGTGAGAAGTTGGTGAATTCTCCATTGACTTGTATAGAGACGGAAGTCCTTTTGACACCAAAACGGTCGCCCCCTGGTGGCCTTTTGATAGAATGCAGCTTTAAGTTACTTCCTGGTTGGCCTCATTTCAGAGGACCAGAACTCCCCGCCTGGTTTCTACACAAAGAGATTTATATTGTTTTTAAACATGAACTCAAAAGCAGCTGCAAGTATCAATGAGTTAATATTGATTGATCAGAAGATTGAAAATGAAGAATTAACCTAAAATTAAAGTCAATCATATAAACTGGCAACATGTTTTTCATGAATATTAAATCTCAGTGATCAGGTTTATTAATATAATATAATTAATATAATATAATTAATATAGCTTCAGTAAGTATGTAAACACAACTCCAGTAACACTTATAGTTTAAACATCTTTATATAATCTGTTATAATTATATTTACTGAAATCAAACATTTATAAACTCATAATAAAGAAATATGAACTATATCTCCTTTATTTGCATAATTAATTATTTTACTTTGCAATAAAACACTTTTTAAGGCTTTAATGTAAACATGTGTCAGTAAGTTTAAAAACCTTTTAATATGAAATGTGGTTTAATTAATTATTTAAAGACAAAATAATGAAATGTAATTAATATTAATATTTAATGTAAATGATGTTTTTACTTTTATTTATTTTACTTGGAGTTTAAACTTTAAAACTAATGAGTAATAAATAAAGTAAAAGTAATAACTCAGAAATGCTGCAACATGTATATCATTTGTTTTTAAGACATGAGGAAATGTTTCATTAATACAAAAATAAGATTCACAAACAGTCGGATAGAAATTCTCTGAAAAGTAAAAAAATAAAATCAACAGTTAATAAAAAGCGTTGAGTGGTTTTTTTTCCTTGAAGGTTTTTACACCAAAACTATAAAATACAAAAAATAGAAAAAGCTTCAAAAACTCAAAAGAGTCAAAACAGTCTGAGATTAAAAATAATAAAACTAATCTGAACGTTTCAGTCTTTAAATAAACTGATCGATGTTTTCATCAAACTCGTTTATGGCTGAAAATGTTATTCTGTTGCCCTCGAGTCAAGGAAGGAAAGGAAGGAAGGAAGGAAGGGAGGAGGGAGGAAGGGAGGAGGGAGGAAGGAAAGGAGGGAGGAAGGAAGGAAGAGGGATGAAAGGAGGGAGGAAAGGAGGGAGGAAGGAAGGAAGAGGGAGGAAGGAAGGAAGGGAGGAGGGAGGAAGGGAGGAGGGAGGAAGGGAGGAGGGAGGAAGGGAGGGAGGAAAGGAGGGAGGAAGGAAGGAAGAGGGAGGAAAGGAGGGAGGAAGGAAGGGAGGGAGGGAGGAAGGAAGGGGGAGGAGGGAGGGAGGGAAGAAGGAAGGAAAGAAGGAGGGGGGGAGGAAGGAAGAAAGGGGAATGAGGAAGGGAAGAAGGAAGGAAGGAAAGGAGGGAAGGAAGGACGGAGGAAAGAATGAAAGAAGAAATAAGGAAGGGAGGAAAGAAAGAGAGAAGGAGGGAGGAAGGGAGGAAAGGAAGGATAGAAGGAAAGGAGGGGGAGGAAGGGAGGAAGAAAGGAGGAAAGAGAGAGGAAGGAAAGAAAGAGAAGGAAGGGAGGAAAGAAGGAACAGTCAAACCAGACGGGGTCATTTTGACCCGGCATGGCCGACAGGAAGTAGAAGACTCACAGGATGTAAAATAAAAATAAATCTGCATCAGAAGACGTCAGAGTTTCTTATTAACATCGTTTAGATCAGATTTATATTATTTATATTTTCATGAATCTGCTTCAGGTTAAAATCAGTTTCAGCTTTTTATGTTTAAAAAAAGAAAAAAGCTGAAAATGTTAAAAAGTAGAAAAACAAACTGTAAACTTCATAAATCATAAATCATCTGTAACAGCTGTGAGGTTAACCGACCAATCAGAGACGAGCATGAGGTTAACCGACCAATCAGAGACGAGCATGAGGTTAACCGACCAATCAGAGACGAGCATGAGGTTAACCGACCAATCAGAGACGAGCATGAAGGTACAAAACTTTATAAAACACTTAAATCTGAAATCACAAATAAAAAAGAGAAAACATTTAAAATATATAATATGATGTTAAAAAAGTAAAATACATTTAATATATTTATGTATTTGTTTAAGGAAGCTGCAGAATGTAAATAACCTTAAATATTATAATAATCATAAAAGTGCTGAAATAAAAAGTAAAAGTGACAAAAACATGAAAATAAAGCAGAAAACAAATTAATGAGATGAAATTTAAATTAAAACATTTCAGTAATTAATCATTTTATAATTAATAATCTGAACTTTAACAATCATTTGATTTGAGATTCAGGAGGAAGGAAAGAAGGGAGGGAGGAAGGAAGGAAGGAAAGGAAGGAAAGAAGGAGGGGGGATGAGGAAGGAAGAAAGGGGGTTGAGGAAGGGAAGAAGGAAGGGAGGAAAGAGAGGAAGGAAAGGAAAGAAGGGGGGAAGGAAAGGAGGGAGGAAGGGAAGGAAAGGAGGGAGGGAGGAAGGGAACGAAGGGAGGAAAGGAGGGAGGAATGAAGGAAGGGAGAAAAGGGAAGGAGGAAGGAAGGAAGGAAAGGAGGGAGGAAAGAAAAAGAGAAGGAGGGAGGGAGGAAGGAAAGGAAGGAAGGAAAGAAAGAGGGGAGGAAAGAAGGGAGGGAGGAAAGGAACTGAAGTTTATTTTAATCTCAGTTTATTAGTTTCCTGCTTTAATATTTATATTTTACATTCTGTCACTTTTAATAAAATGATAAAATAAAAACATTCATTTAAACCTCATCAGCATGAGGAAGATAAAGTTACTAATTTACTAATATAATAGTTTTATTTCTTACTTTGGGTTTAATAATAATAATAATAATAATATTTAATGTGCTGTATTTTGTTTAAGTATAAAAGTATAAAGTGATTATCATGACTGTTTTGGGATTATATATTTTTGGCACACTGAGGCCTCCGTAGATTTGCTCAAATCAAATAAACTAAAATATGTTTTTAATATTTCAACATTCAGACGTTTGATGTCTGCAGATGATTTACTGCTCAGTGCTGCTGCAGCTTCAAACGTTACAAACATTAAAACATAAAATAATAAAACATGAAACTTCAGACAGCTTCAAACACTTTGGTGAAAAATGAAAAATGATCCGACGTGTTCTTCATCCGAGTCTTCATCGTCTTCATTTCATTCATTAAAACATTAAACAGTAAACAGATTCATTAGTAACACCGAACATCTGCAGGCTGAACATCTGCCTGCATGTTGCTGCTCAGAGCGGCGCTGAGGGAGGAGATCCAGCTCTGCAGCATCCAGAGGAAGACGAGGATGAGGAAGACGAGGATGAGGAGGAGGAAGACGAGGAAGATGAGGAGGAGGAGGAGGAAGACGAGGAGGAGGAGGAGCAGAGACTCCGCCTACAGCAGCAAACACCTGAAGAAGCTTTTCTTGGAGCGAGACTCTGTGATTTTAACCGGTCCGCCTCCTCCAGACGGATTGTTGTCGCTCTGAGGAGAAAACACACAAACATCATCACAGGCCCCGCCCCTCAGCTAACATAATCACAGTTAGAGCATCATCACAGGTCCCGCCCCTCAGCTAATAACAGCCAATCAGTTAGAGCATCATCATAGGTCCCGCCTCTCAGCTAACAACAGCCAATCACAGTTAGAGCATCATCACAGGCCCTGCCCCTCAGCTAACATAATCACAGTTAGAGCATCATCACAGGCCCCGCCCCTCAGCTAACAACAGCCAATCACAGTTAGAGCATCATCATAGGCCCCGCCCCTAAGTTAACAACAGCCAATCACAGTTAGACAGGCATCACGTTCAGATGATTGACAGCTCTCTGCTTCTACGGTACTTTTAATTTTAATCCATTATCAGGAGTTAATTATTAATAATCAGCCTATAAATGTTTAATAACTGTTAATAATGTTTTAATCATCAGTCTGTAAAGAGTTAATAATGATGCAGCTGTTAATTAATTAATGATTCAGTAGTTATATCTCCTCCTGTTAGCTGCTATAAACATAAACACATGAATAATATAAACTGTCCTCACAATAAATAAACTATTTTACTACATATTTCTCACTATTATTGTTCTTATACTTTTTTTTGTACTTATTATTTATTATTTTTAAACCTTTTCTTATTGCTGCTCTTATATTCTATTACTGTCCACTTGCTGCATTGTGGGACTAATAAAGGAAAACCTGATCTTAGGTTGTAGCTAACTCACTGTTTCCATGGCAACGTTATACTTCCTGTTTACATCCCCAAAGCATTATGGGAACTGTAGTTCTAAAACAGTCTAACTGAAAAACTGATGTATGAAAACATTTACTGCTGTTACAGAGAGCACAGTTCATAGTAACACACACACACACACACAGATACACACACACACTCACACACAGACATACACACATAGTAACACACACACACACACACACACACACACAGACACATACACACACATATATACAGATACACACATACAGACACACACACTCAGACATACACACATATAAACACACACACACACAGAGACACACAGACACACACAGATACATACACACACACACACACACATATACACTAATTGATGAAACTCACCATCTTCCTGCTGAGTCTGCTCATGATGTCTCTTCCCAGAGTCATGAAGGCCTGATGAGATAAAACACTGATTGTCTCTGTTGGTGTGAAATGTTTAAATAAAGTTTGATTGAACTCAGACTCACTTCCTCCACGTTGATGCTCGACTTCGCGCTCGTTTCCAGGAACTTGATCCCGAAGTCGATCGCCAGCTGATCCACGAGACGAGAAACAGAAACATTATGTTCTGGTTAAAGAGGCTCAAACACACATTATACATGTTATTATTATATATTATATATTATATATTATATTATATATTATATATATATTATATATTATATATATATATTATATATTATATATGTTATTATATATGATGTCATAATAACTGCAGAGGTTTATGATGATGTCACCTTCTCTCCTCTCTCTTTGGACACTTGTCTCTTGTCGTTCATGTCACATTTGTTTCCCAGAACCATCCGCTCCACATCTGAGGACGCATGCTGCAAACACACATCATCATCATCATCATCATCATCATCTCCATACATCCATTATTTCTCTGCTTTAGAGAGTTAGGGTTGGGTTAGTTACAGATGATGAGTTTAAGTGTAAACAGACTGAAGCAGTTTTCTGTGATCGAGCAGATCGAGGCGTAAATACAGGGCCAAAAAGATTTTCGTTTTGTGTCTTGTAACTTCAGTGTCGCATGTGGAAAGTAGGAAATTTGAGTGTCAGTCGTAGAAAATGCACAGGCACAAATTATTTCTACAATTACAAAATCTTTATGGCCCTAGTTTGATCCCATAGAAAACTGAACATTAAAACTGTTCTTAAACAGTCAACATGTGATCTATAATTAATGTGAATGTTTTCTCCTGCAGACACACAGCTGATTAAACTTCATCACTGGAACAGATTCAATAGAATATAAAATGTAAGAAGTTAAATTTCTATTTGAAGAAAGAAAATCTTCAGATATGAAACATTTTGGCCACCAGATGGCAGCAGAGACACGTTTCTGTCACATTAAAGGACAAGTTCACACAATTGTGAGATGAGGAAAAAACAAGAAGAGGAGGAAGATTAGGAAAGAAAGTAATAACAAAAGAAAGAAAAAAGGGGGAGAAGATAGGGAAAGAAATGAGGAAAGAAAGTAAGAAAAAGGAGGAAGAAGAGGAAAAAAGAAGGAGGAAGAGGAAGTTGGGGAAAGAAATAGGAAGGAAAGAAAGAAAAAAGTAGGAAGGAAAAAAGGAGGGAGGAGTTGGTAGATTAGGAAAGGAGTAAATGAGTGAAATCTTCATCTTCAGTGTTTTTAGAAGCAAAGTCTTTGTGTTGCTATGGTTACACCACAGCTCAACAGGAAACACTAAGAGGGAAACCCGACTGCTGCTTTAACACACTGGTGATGAGGTCATGTGATATTTTACCTCCTCGATGTTGCGGATCCAGTTCCTGATGTTGTCGAAGGATTTCTCGTTGGTGATGTCATAAACCAGCATGATGCCCTGCAACACAAGGAAAAGGAAACAGGAAGTGACTCTGGCAAAGGAAGTGACATCAGTAAAGGAAGTGACATCAGCAGAGGTGAGACTCACCATGGCTCCTCGGTAATAAGCGGTGGTGATGGTCCTGAACCTCTCCTGACCCGCCGTGTCCCTGCAGGAAACATTTACATCATCATCATTATAACTATACAGATTTATATTGGACTAATGACTGCAGATCTAGCTATTATAAAACATAACATACATGTTATAAAAGTGTTTAAAATATACATTTAATGAATATGTTACATCGTTTATCATGGCAACATTAATGAGACGACGTCATGGCAACATTAATGAGATGTCGTCATGGCAACATTAATGAGATGACGTCATGGAAACATTAATGAGACGGCGTCATGGCAACATTAATGAGACGGCGTCATGGCAACATTAATGAGACGACGTCATGGCAACATTAATGAGACGGCGTCATGGCAACATTAATGAGACGGCATCATTAATGAGATGTCGTCATGGCAACATTAATGAGACGGCGTCATGGCAACAGTAATGAGACAACGTCATGGCCACATTAATGAGATGTCGTCATGGCAACATTAATGAGACGACGTCATGGCAACATTAATGAGACGACGTCATGGCAACATTAATGAGACGGCATCATTAATGAGATGCGGTCATGGCAACATTAATGAGATGTCGTCATGGCAACATTAATGAGACGGCATCATTAATGAGATGCAGTCATGGCAACATTAATGAGATGTCGTCATGGCAACATTAATGAGACTGCTCATGTTTCTCTCTGAGTTTAATAAATAAATGAAATCTGAGAAACTCACCAAATCTGCAGTTTGATTTTCTTTCCGTCCAACTCGATCGTTCGGATTTTAAAATCGATTCCTGAAACACAAAGAAAGAAAGACGACTGTTAGGAGACGACATCATCATCATCATCATCATCTTCATCATCTTCATCATCATCACAGCTCTGATGCTTCCTGCAGCTGAAACCATCAGTTCATAAATTCATCTTTTCAGTCATTTTTAAGCAGAAATGACAAACATTAGCTGGTTTCAGTATTCTGCAGGTTCAGTCAGACAGAATTACACATTTAAACTTTTATCTAACATTTTATGAACTACTTGGTTCATCCCTTCCATTTCTCACGTTTATGTTGAGATCGTATCTGCAGCAGTGAAAACATTTCGCTGACATGACGTTTTATCAGTGAGGGAAAATAAACCTGCAGGTGTCTCACGTGGTTAACTCCACCCGCCTGCTACTCTGAGGTGTTAGAAACAAACACTGTGACACAAAGCAGAAGCTCTTTATGAAACTAATGATTATTATCTACATCCATTAATCTGGACCAAGCATTTATTCATTTAATCTGTGAAAAGTTTGATCATTGTAGAAAAAAAACATGATCAATAATCAAACATCCACAAATACTCAGTTTACTGTCATTTCTGTTCTTTTACTTTTACTGTAATACTGCATACTACATCGCTCATAATACTGCAGTACTTTTACTGTAATACTGCATACTACATCATCATAATACTGCAGTACTTTTACTGTAATACTCTCCAGCGTGTCTCAGAGGGTGCGTTTGTTTCGCTGCTCTGTGCGTCACCGAGCATCAGCTGAGCAGCAGGAAGTGACATGTTTATAACGAGCGCTCCTTCCTGCCTCAGAGGAGAGAAAATGTTTCCAAGAA
>NC_084970.1:37493004-37693004 GCF_963691925.1 Scomber scombrus | reverse complement strand
ACAACCAAAGTAGAATGGATTCCTGTTTGACCCTAAACAGAGAATATAAATGTGCAGAGTACAGTATCTCCAAATCCTGACCAAGTACAGGCTCAGTGAGACAGACACAGGAAAACCAAACAATAAGTTCTCACTGTGAGACAGAGGAACACAATATGACAACTTAAGATAAACCTTCTTCACCAAACTAAAAACAAACATCCCACATTTTGGAAACATTAAAGACAGAAAAAATGGCCGTACTCCTTAGAGAGAGAGAGAGAGAGAGAGAGAGAGAGAGAGAGAGAGAGAGAGAGAGAGAGAGAGAGAGAGAGAAAGAGACACAGTGACAGTGCAGTAACTACAGACTGCGTGTGAGAAAGAGTCAAAGTTAAAGTAGTAATGTTAAGATGAAGTAATGTCTCCATGTTGTAATCAGAGCTTCAGTATTACATTAACTAAATGTACTGAATGTAAAAAGTGATGTGAAACACAGCAGCAGTGTTAACTGGAGCCTGACTGATATACTGGTTATACTGGCCTATCATCACAGATATATCAGTATCAGTGTTTATATAGTACGATATGCACCAGTTATTTATCATTATTAAATGAACTTTACTGCAATAGTTTAGAGTTAAACTGTGAAATTTCATTGATCATCTCACATAAGTTCCTAATGCAGGTAGGTTTAACATGCATGTGCTCTAACTATCCTGTTAACTCTACCTGCATTGGGAAGCTGCAGTGTGTGGATGTTTTTCTTCTTCTTGCTTTTAATGGATGATCTCACATGTCTGCACACAGAGCACAGAGCCTGTTCTCCCTGTGACCCCACAGACCCAACACATGCAGGTTAGGTTCATTTGTGACTCTATTGGAGCTTTTCCACTATACAGTTCTAGCTCTGCTCGGCTCGACCATCAGGGATAGTACCTGGTACCTGGTACTGTTTTATGGCGCTTTTCCACTACACAGTTCCAGCACGACTCGCCTTGACTCGGCTCGCCTCGACTCGGTATGGCTCCAGGAACCTTTTCCATTACAAAAAAGTACCTACTCAACGTGGGCGGGGTTGTCGTAGCACGGCTCCGCGAAACTGCCGTGACTTTGTTTTCTACGTGACACAAAACACATAAACAATGGAGGACATGGAGGCGATGGTGTACTTGCTGCTGTATGAGGCTTTCTGTCTCACACAAAGCAAGAAAATTGAGCCGTATGGTTGTAACGCTGCTGCCGGTATTTAAAAATGCCAGGTTTGATTCTTGTGTGGGACGGCTCATGACTCTTCCAGCGACAACTCTTCTGACCAATCAGTGGCCGGCAGTCTGACGACGTCACATTTAGTATCGGCTCGGCTCGCTTGGAACCTCAGCAGAGCAGGTACTAAAAAAGCACCAGGTACCAGGTACTATCCCTGATGGAGCAGCAGGTACCAGGTACTATCCCTGATGGAGGAGCAGGTACCAGGTACTATCCCTGATGGAGCAGCAGGTACCAGGTACTATCCCTGCTGGAGCAGCAGGTACCAGGTACTATCCCTGCTGGAGCAGCAGGTACCAGGTACTATCCCTGATGGAGACGCAAAACAAACCGAGGCGAGGCAAGCCGAGTCGTGCTGGAACTGTGTAGCCATTAGTATCTGCTCTGCCGAGGTTCCAAGCGAGCCGAGCCGATACTAAATGTGACGTCAACAGACTGCCGGCCACTGATTGGTCAGAGAGTCACTGGAAGAGTCATGAGCCGTCCAAGAATCAAACCCGGCATTTTTAAATACCAACAACAGCGTTACAGAGATTAGTTTCTCTTCTCTTGCTTTGTGTGAGACAGAAAGCCTCATACAGCAGCAAGTACACCATCACCTCCATGTCCTCCATTGTTTATGTGTTTGACGACCCCGCTCACGTTGAGAAGGAACTATAGTAATGGAAAAGGTTCCTGGTACCAAACCGAGTCGAGTCGAACCTAGTAGAGCTAGAACTGTATAGTGGAAAAGCTCCATAAGTTGCCCGTAGGTGTGAATGATTGCCCGTCTACTCTGCGTTAGCCCTGTGATGGGCTGATGACCTGTCCAGTTACTCCGCCTCTCGCCCAATGACAGCTGGGATTGGCTCCAGCTCCCCTGCAACCCTCTAGAGAGGATCAGCAGTTTGGAGAATGAATGAATGAATCTCTGTGTGTTTGCCTCCCAACACTGACTCATCTCACTGCCATCATGGTGGACCATAGACCGTATATAAGAAATGGACGTAACATCTGTGACGTCACCCATTGGTTTGTGGACTGCTGCTTGCGAGCGAATAGTTTCGGATCTGAGCAGCGCCATCTTGAAAATTTCAGGTGCATGTCGGGAAAAATAAAAACAGGGATTCTACTTATATGGGCATCAGGAGGAGCATGAGGCGCCCTCCTGAACCTGTGAACCAATCAACCTGTCAATCACCACGTAGCCACGCCCTAATGCATACCCTGCTTTATCGTCACATATAAAATCAGGGAGGCCAAAATGTCCCAAATGAACATCATACTGCATTGAAGAAGGCTTTAAACTAGCGATTGAGACCATAAACACATTTTGAAAACGTTTACTGAGGTTAGAAATCAAGTGAGAAGTTGGTGAATTCTCCATTGACTTGTATAGAGACGGAAGTCCTTTTGACACCAAAACGGTCGCCCCCTGGTGGCCTTTTGATAGAATGCAGTTTTAAGTTACTTCCGCGTTGGCCTCATTGCAGAGGACCGGAACTCCCCGCCTGTGGTGGACAGATGTTGGAGGCCTGCATGGTCAGACGGAGCCTCGCTGCTCCATCTTGACACCAGCAGCAGATCACTGAGCTCTGCCGATCGGGGCTGAACGGTCGACCCTCGCTCTCAGCTGAGAACTGAAGCTGTGACTCTGATCCTATAAAGACACACAACCTGCAGACGCCTTTAAAACCAGCTGGACACTCACTGGCTCTTTGTCTCAACTCAAACTGTTCACTGTTGGGATTTTATGTGTTTTTAAGGTTTGTTGTAACTTGTGTTTTATTGTCTGTTTTCATGGTACATGGGAATGTTGGGTCTCTTTAAAATAAAACCTGAAGAGTTCGGTTTAGAACCTGCTCTATGTGTAAAGTGCCTTGAGATGACTTTGTTGTGATTTGGCGCTATACAAATAAAGATTGATTGATTGATGGTTTTTCCTGGCACAAACCGGCTGGTTAGGGGCAGCTGTGGCTCAGGAGGTAGAGCAGTCATCCTCCAATTGGAAGATTGGCGGTTTGATTCCCGGCTCCTCCAGTCTACATGTCGATGTGTCCTTGGGCAAGACACTTAACCCCTAATTGCTCCTGTTGCTGTGCCATCAGTGTATGAATGTGTGTGAATGGGGTGAATGAGTTGTAGTGTAAAGCCCTTTGAGTGGTCGTAAAGACTAGAAAGGTGCTATATAAGTACAGTCCAAAGTCCAAACCATTACACAGGTCAAAGAAGGTAAGTATCTCATCCCTCCCTCACATCATCAACAAGCCAAATGTGCACATAAAGAAATAGAACAGAACAAAAAGCCTGCTTGTACTTCATTCCTGGAGTGATTGTTTATATGCTTTTATAACTGTTTTTTCTCTTTCTGATGTTACTCTGTGGAAACTTTACTTCCCGACTCCTTCAGTCCACATGTTGATGTGCCTTTGGGCAAGATACTGAACCCCAAACTGCTCCGGTTGCTATGCCAACGGTGTATGAATGGTTAGTTTCCTCCTGATGAGCAGGTTGGTGTGTGAATGAGATGCAGAGTAAAAGAGCTCTGAGTCATAACGACTAGAAAAGTGTTTTAAAAGTACAGTTCATACACACACACACACACACACACACACACACACACACACACACACACACACACACACACACATATATTAACTAACACTAACACACACACACACACACACACATATATTAACACACACACACACATACACATTAACACACACATATATTAACACACACACACACACACATATATATTAACACACACATATATTAACACACACACACACACACACACACATATATATTAACACACACACACACACATATATTAACCCCCCCCCCCCCCCCCCACACACACACACATACACATTATTGATTATGGAACAGTTTCCAGTCAGGGGTCAGAGGTCACACCCATCAGACCCTAACCCAATGTGTTCCCTGTGTGTTATAACGGAAAACAGTTATAACACACAGCCCCCCCCCCCCCCCCTTTCCCCCCGGTAAACCCCCCGGTAAACCCCCCCGGTAAACCCACCTATAGTAGAGATGAAGGTGGTGTTGAACGCGTCCTCGCTGAACCGGAACAGCAGGCAGGTTTTACCGACTCCGCTGTCACCGATCAGCAGCAGCTTGAACAGATAGTCGTACGTCTTCGCCATTATTCCGGTAAATGAACCGGTAAATGAACGGAACCTCCGGCCTCTGCAGCCCGCCGACACCCCGCACAGTCCTCCGGGTTTAACCGGGTTTCACCGGGTTTACTGGCCCTGTATAACACCGGATCCTTCCGAAGCAGCACCGAGAGAAGCAGGAAGCACCAAGCAGTCAAGATACCGGAAATACACCCCAGATGTTTTCCGTTGTGGACGTTTCAGAATAAAAGTCGAGTTAGCTTTAAAGGACTTCCCAGTGTTTCCAGTGTGTTCCCAGTGTTCCCAGTGTGTTCCCAGTGTTCCCAGTGTTTCCAGTGTGTTCCCAGTGTCCCCAGTGTTCCCAGTGTGTTCCCAGTGTTCCCAGTGTTCCCAGTGTGTTCCCAGTGTTCCACATGTTCCTAGTGTTTCCAGTGTTCCCAGTGTTCCCAGTGTTCCCAGTGTTCCTAGTGTGTTCCCAGTGTTTCCAGTGTGTTCCCAGTGTTCCCAGTGTGTTCCCAGTGTTTCCAGTGTTCCCAGTGTTTCCAGTGTGTTCCCAGTGTTCCCAGTGTGTTCCCAGTGTTCCACATGTTCCCAGTGTTCCCAGTGTTTCCAGTGTTCCCAGTGTTTCCAGTGTTCCTAGTGTTCCCAGTGTATTTCCAGTGTTCCCAGGGTTCCTAGTGTTCCCAGTGTTCCCAGTGTTTCCAGTGTGTTCCCAGTGTTCCCAGTGTGTTCCCAGTGTGTTCCACATGTTCCTAGTGTTTCCAGTGTTTCCAGTATTCCTAGTGTCCCAAGTGTTCCCAGTGTTCCCAGTGTGTTCCCAGTGTGTTCCCAGTGTGTTTCCAGTGTTCCCAGTGTTCCTAGTGTTCCCAGTGTTCCCAGTGTTCCTAGTGTTCCCAGTGTGTTCCCAGTGTTTCCAGTGTTCCCAGTGTTTCCAGTGTGTTCCCAGTGTGCCCAGTGTTCCCAGTGTGTTCCCAGTGTGTTCCCAGTGTTCCACATGTTCCCAGTGTTTCCAGTATTCCTAGTGTCCCAAGTGTTCCCAGTGTTCCTAGTGTTCCCAGTGTGTTCCCAGTGTGTTCCCAGTGTGTTTCCAGTGTTCCCAGTGTGTTTCCAGTGTTCCCATTGTTCCCAGTGTGTTCCCAGTGTTCCCAGTGTTCATATCCCAGTGTGTAATATCAAGTGATATCTGACACATGTACAGTCTTTTTAGCATCAGATTCTCTCTTAGTGTTTCCCTGTTGAGCTGTGCTGTAACCATAGTAACACAAAGACTTTATACTAACAACACTGAAGATGAACATTTACTCTCCTCCTTTCTTTCTTTCTTTCCTCCTCTTCTCTTTCTTTATGTCTTTCTTCCTCCTCTTATTTTTCTTTCTTTCTTTCTTCTACTGATTTGACTCATTCAGACGACTGAAGCTTCATATTAGCTTCAGATCAACTTTTAAATCCATGTTTCCACAGAAGGAGGACTGTGGGTTTAGTCCTCCATCACTTCCATTGTAAACATGATGAAGGGATCTTCTAATGGTCAGTATGAACAGGAGGAATCATTACAGTAAACATGATGAAGGGATCTTCTAATGGTCAGTATGAACAGGAGGAATCATTACAGTAAACATGATGAAGGATCTTCTAATGGTCAGTATGAACAGGAGGAATCATTACAGTAAACATGATGAAGGGATCTTCTAATGGTCAGTATGAACAGGAGGAATCATTACAGTAAACATGATGAAGGGATCTTCTAATGGTCAGTATGAACAGGAGGAATCATCACAGTTAACATGATGAAGGGATCTTCTAATGGTCAGTATGAACAGGAGGAATCATTACAGTAAACATGATGAAGGGATCTTCTAATGGTCAGTATGAACAGGAGGAATCATTACAGTAAACATGATGAAGGGATCTTCTAATGGTCAGTATGAACAGGAGGAATCATTACAGTAAACATGATGAAGGGATCTTCTAATGGTCAGTATGAACAGGAGGAATCATTACGGACACATAAACACACTTACTGTTACTTTATAAAACTGACTGTTAGTTTAAGACAGTTGAACATATGTTAACTCATCCTTTAGCACAGCTGCTTCTGCTTCTACTATAAGTTTCTCTTAGTAAATTTCAAACAGTTAAATATTGGTTATTTCTTGTTATTATTGACATTATTATATTTATTCAATCATTTGAATCACATGTAACTATTTTTATTCACATTGCCTTCATGTCTTGTTCAGTTTTCTTCTGTATGTTCTGCACATGTTAATGCATATTATATATAGAGACCTCATTCTATATATAAACCTCATTATTGGATCTTTTTATACACAATCTTTTTTACCCTTTTACTTCTTTATGGATTTCTGTTATTTGGAGAGTAAATGAAGTAACCTAAAATTAAACTTTTATATATTAAAGTACAGAAATGATCACATCTAAAGATAAAAATCAAAGTCCCTAGAATAACAAATATCCATAATAAACAATGACTCTGATGATAATAATACAACTTTTATAAAAAAGCCTTTCACATATTAGTTTTGATCAATATGAAGAAATATCAGGACCACAAGTATCAATACAGATGCTTTTTATTATAAATCAGTTTGAAAATGTTCAGTAATCACATGAACAACAGAGAAAAGTTATTTATAAGACAAATTGTTAAATGGACACTTTTAAATTAATACTTAAAATGATCAGCAGGATTTAAAGGTTTGAGTTTGTCTCCATCTGAACCTGCAACACTGCTTCGATGCACAATCGGATCTTTTACTTGCCGTTGTTTTAGGTGTAATAATTGTGTTGTATTTTACTTTATTGTCCAGTGTACACAAGAAACAGAAAGTGAACTTCTGTCATTGAGTCACGCTGTTTAAGTAAAGGTTGATTGAAATCTTACAAACCAACAAATCACAGCACACACCAGCAGAGACTTTAATAGTGTTTGAAATTAAACATCTCTGTGCTGAAATGTCTGTTCTTTAACGATCACAGTTATGAGCTTTTATTTTGAAGTCTTATCCGTTGTGGTTTCCGGTCTGTGTCCAACAGCTTGACGCATCCAGGAAACAAGGGGCGTGGCTTCATCTTCAGGGAGGGGCGGGAAGTTACTGTCAGACTAAAACTCACGTGATGAGTTCATGTTAAAAAATATTCATCAGTAAAGAAACATTCCAACATTTCTGTAAATCCAGAAGTGGAAGAAGAAGTACTCAGATACTTTACTGTAGTAAAAGTACCAGTAGAGCAAAGTAAGAATACTCATTACTAGTAAAAGTCCCGCAAGAAAAATCCTACTACAGTAAAAGTACTGCAGTATTATAGTGATGTAGTATGCAGTATTACAGTAAAAGTACTGCAGTATTATGAGCAATGTAGTATGCAGTATTACAGTAAAAGTACTGCAGTATTATGAGCGATGTAGTATGCAGTATTACAGTAAAAGTACTGCAGTATTATAGTGATGTAGTATGCAGTATTACAGTAAAAGTACTGCAGTATTATAGTGATGTAGTATGCAGTATTACAGTAAAAGTACTGCAGTATTATGAGCAATGTAGTATGCAGTATTAGAGTAAAAGTACTGCAGTATTATGAGCGATGTAGTATGCAGTATTACAGTAAAAGTACTGCAGTATTATGCATGAAGTATTACAGTAAAAGTATATTATATATTGTTGGAGCCAAATGCTTGATTTATGTTTCAATGAATATTTGATTTTTTCTGGTCTACTATTATTATTTATCTGATTAATTATGAGATACGAACATGAAATATTATGGTTTGAATTATTAGTTGAATTGGTAAGAATTATGAAATTGTGATTTATTGTTAATTCTGATTATTTGAGGCCGACATGACTATGCATAATTGATGCCGTTTCTCACCTCCGCCTCCTCTTTATAGACAGGTGACTGCAGCACCTGGGTATATTAGTGTTGGCTAGTGGGGCCGGCGGAGCTCTTGGTTTTAGGCACGCAGCCATACAGTTTTAGACCACTGCTATGTGTTGTTTTTGTTTTTTGTTTGAACAATTGGAAAAGAAGGAAGTGAACTAAACTGATCTGTCTGTCACTCCATGCTGCGGTAAGCAACCTAAGATTTTTGGAAATAAATATATTGAACCAGAGAAGAGTGTTTGGATTTCATGGAAACTGGAAAACCCTTTAACAACGCTGGAGCGCGTCGGACATGGAGGCATGTAAACCGAGAGACAAGAGCATCTTTTATTGGAAAAGATAGCGCTTACATATATTATTCCAATTTTATGGGCAACAGTGTATTTATAAATGATTAATGGGAGAGGAAAGAGGAAAAAAACAAAGTTCTGATACACAATTGTGGGGCGGCTGTGGCTCGGCAGGTAGAGCGGTCGTCCTCGGCAGTTCGATTCACGGCTCCTCCAGTCAATGTGTCCTTGAGCAGGACACTTAACCCCAAAATTAGTCCCGTTGCCAACGATGTAAGAATGAGAATGAATGGTTAACTTCCACCTGATGAGCAGGTTGGCACCCTGCCATCAGTGTATGAATGAGAGAACAGTCCATTTAGCATTTCAGTTTTTGGACTTTTTCTCTAATCTTTGGATCATTTGAACATTTATTGAAATGAAACCATGTGAGAAGTTTAGAGGGAAAAATCTGAGAGTCAGAGACAGATCTGCTTCACAGTGCAGAATGTGTGTGATGTTTGATTTCAGCAGCTGATCTTCAGTCAGCAGAGTTTCTGTCCACAGGAGAGACTCTCCCTCCTACAGAGGACACAGAGAGACTCTCCCTCCTACAGAGGACACAGAGAGACTCTCCCTCCTACAGAGGACACAGAGAGACTCTCCCTCCTACAGAGGACACAGAGAGACTCTCCCTCCTACAGAGACACAGAGAGACTCTCCCTCCTACAGAGGACACAGAGAGACTCTCCCTCCTACACAGGACATAGAGACACTGAACCAGACCTGGACCAGACTGCAAACCCAGCATACAGAGGTTGAGTGAATGTGGTGTTGAAGGTGTGGAGGTGGATCAGTGTGTCAGAGGAGACTCTGTAGAAGGACAGAGTGCCAGCAGGACAGTCCACATACACTGCTACTCTGTTAGAGACAGAGGAGGAGGAGGAGGAGGAGGATGAGGAGGAGGAGGAGGAGGAGGAGGAGATGGGTGTTTCTCCCTTATTGTGCCAAACAGAGTAACGACCATCATCAGAGCACCTCAGTCTCCAGGACTGATCATTCCTCCCAAACAAACAGTCATAACTGCCTCCTCTCCTGCTGATTCTTCTGTAAGTCACTGATACATCAACTGTTCCTCTACACTCGACCTCCCAGTAACATCGACCAGTCAGAACATTTCTACACAGCAGCTGAGACCAGTGATCAAATCTGTCTGGATGATAAGGATATGACTGATCCTCCTCCACACGTGTCACCTTCATGTTGTTGTCAGACAGTTTGAGTTTTCTGTTCATTGTGTTTGGATCCAGTTCCAGTTCACAGGCATCTGATGGAGAGAATGAGACACAATACAGCTGCAGTTTATCATCTGTTGATTTATTAACTACTTTACTGACAATCACTGAAATTAAACCATTCAAACTTAAACCATCTCCATGACAACTGAGATACTCCATCACTGAGGAAGACCATGAGATGTGACTGAAAGCTTTGGACATACAGAGTAAGTGGAACAGTTCAGTTAGAACATGAACAGTCAACATGACAGTGATATTCATGTTTTTTAATTGAGTTTGGTGTAAAGTGAAGGTCTTTACACAAGTCTGTTATTTTCATCTCAAACTGTCGTCTGTTACAAACACATTTTTGTCCAAATTCTCCAAACAGCTGAAGTCAGTATGAATGAATGAACTTTATCTGCAGGAGAGACATGAGGGACATTTTGGAGCAGGTAGCGCCACCATGTGGACATTTATAAAACATTTCTCTTTTAACTCCTGAACTGTGATGAACAGAAGGACATTTCTGTTTCATGGATTCATTGGTTCAAGATAAATGTCAGTTTAGGCCACGCCCATTTCTGCCAAAACACATTTTCCATCATTTTGAACTTTTTTCACTTCTTTTAAATATTTCATCCAGTTTTTCTTCAAAGGTCTCATGAATCAAACTGAAAACACACTCACACTTCCTCAGACCAGGTTTCAGTCTCTGCAGTCCACCATGGTCCATCCTGGAGGAAGAGACAAAGACACAATCAGCTTCATACACCTTCACTCATATCCACCATTAAACATGAACCAGAGTCCCTCAGTTAGTCAGAGTGTCTGTCCACCTGTCCATACCTGAGTGTCCACCTGTCAGTCCATACCTGAGTGCCCATCTGTCTGTCCATACCTGAGAGTGTCCACCTGTCTGTCCATACCTGATAGTGTCCATCTGTCTGTCCATACCTGAGAGTGACCACCTGTCTGTCCATACCTGAGAGTGACCACCTGTCTGTCCATACCTGAGTGTCCATCTGTCTGTCCATACCTGAGAGTGTCCACCTGTCTGTCCATACCTGATAGTGACCACCTGTCTGTCCATACCTGAGTGTCCACCTGTCTGTCCATACCTGATAGTGTCCATCTGTCTGTCCATACCTGAGAGTGTCCACCTGTCTGTCCATACCTGAGAGTGTCCACCTGTCTGTCCATACCTGATAGTGACCACCTGTCTGTCCATACCTGAGTGTCCACCTGTCTGTCCATACCTGATAGTGTCCATCTGTCTGTCCATACCTGAGAGTGTCCACCTGTCTGTCCATACCTGAGTGTCCACCTGTCTGTCCATGCCTGAGAGTGTCCATCTGTCTGTCCATACCTGAGAGTGTCCAGTCTCCAGTGTGGATCCTCCAGTCCAGCAGACAGAAGCGTCTCTCCTGAGTCTCCTGGATGATTGTAGCTCAGGTCCAGCTCTCTCAGATGGGAGGGGTTGGAGCTCAGAGCTGAGGCCAGAGAAGCACAGCCTTCCTCTGTGATCAGACATCCTGACAGACTGAACACACACATAACAGTTCATCTAATGAGCTTAAAAACATTCTCAACTCAATGAACAGGATTTTGTCCTTAGGGGCGATATATTTGTATGTTACATTTCATTTGTAGTATTTTCCATAAAATGTAAAATGCAAACACAATCATGTGTAACATTTCCTGAGCAAAACATATACTGTGTATGTTCACCTGCATGTAAAGGACATGACAGTAATCCTATGTGGTATATTTTCTGTTATTAATTTGATTATACTAGATCAATCAATCAATCAATCAATCTTTATTTGTAGAGCGCCAAATCACAACAAAGTTATCTCAAGGCACTTTACACATAGAGCAGGTTCTAAACCGAACTCTTCAGGTTTAATTTTAAAGAGACCCAACATTCCCACATGAGCAAGCATTTAGCGACAGTGGCAAGAAAAAAACTTCCTTTTAACAGGAAGAAACCTCAGGCAGAACCAGGCTAGATTTTCATGACATTATGCACACATAGTCTACATTGAAGATTAAATGACAGAACATACATCTACATACATGTAGATGTAACTCACATGTTGGCATGAAATGTAAACTAAAAACTGGGGAGAAGCCAAAATATTAATTTAAATACATAGTAATAAAACTGACCTGATAGTTTCCAGTCCACAGTGTGGACTCTCCAGTCCAGCAGAAAGCTGCGTCACTCCTGAATCCTGCAGGTTGTTGTTACTCAGGTCCAGATCTCTCAGACTAGAGGACTGGGAGCTGAGAACTGAGGACAGAGCTGCACAGCTTCTCTCTGAGAGGTTACAAATACTCAACCTGAAAAAGGATTTTAATAAGTTAATTCACAGATCCAATATATAAAGGTCAGAACTTGGTGGGTATACCTTTACAGATCACAGTTGAATCCTGACCTGAGGGTTTCCAGTCCACAGTGTGGACTCTCCAGTCCAGCAGAAACAAGCTTTACTCCTGAATCCTGCAGGTTGTTGTTACTCAGGTCCAGATCTCTCAGACTAGAGGACTGGGAGCTGAGAACTGAGGACAGAGCTGCACAGCTTCTCTCTGAGAGGTTACAGCCACTCAACCTGAAGAAGAAACAGCAGAACAACATAAAACATTATTTTTCTTCTCTGAGCAAAGATTAAACTACATTAATCTGGATAGTTCTGTGTGCACCTACAGAGCTTTGTTGGAGGCTTTGACCACTGGCAGCAGCCTCAGAAGAGCCTCCTCTGAAGCAGAGTATTTCTTCAGGTCAAACACATCCAGATCTTTTTCTGATGACAGTAAGATGAAGCCCAGAGCTGACCACTGAGCAGGAGACAGTTTATCTGTAGAGAGACTTCCTGATCTCAGGTACTGTTGGATCTCCTCCACTAGAGAACGATCATTCAGTTCATTCAGACAGTGGAACAGATTGATGCTTCTCTCTGCAGACACATTCTCACTGATCTTCTTCTTAATGTACTCGACTGTTTTCTGATTGGTCTGTGAGCTACTTCCGGTCTGTGTCAGCAGACCTTGTAGGAGAGTCTGATTGGTCTGCAGTGAAAGACCCAGGAGGAAGCGGAGGAACAAGTCCAGGTGTCCATTTGGACTCTTTAAGGCCTCATCCACAGCACTCTGGTAGAAAAGTGTTGATGATGAGGATGTTGTTTGTTCTTCTGCCAGCAGATTGACTCCAGACTTGATGAATGTCAGATGGACATGAAGAGCAGCCAGAAACTCCTGAACACTCAGATGGACGAAGCAGAACACCTTGTCCTGGTACAGCCCTCTCTCCTCTTTAAAGACCTGTGTGAACACTCCTGAGCACACTGAGGCTGCTCTGATATCGATGCCACACTCTGTCAGGTCTGATTCATAGAAGATCAGGTTGCCTTTCTGCAGCTGCTCAAAAGCCAGTTTTCCCAGAAGCTCAATCATCTTCCTGTTCTCTGGACTCCAGTGTGGATCTGTCTCAGCTCCTCCATGATACTTGATGTTCTTCATTTTGGACTGAACCACCAGGAAGTGGATGTACATCTCAGTCAGGGTCTTGGGCAGCTCTCCTCTCTCTCTGCTTTTCAAAACATCCTCCAGAACTGTAGCAGTGATCCAGCAGAAGACTGGGATGTGGCACATGATGTGGAGGCTTCGTGATGTCTTGATGTGGGAGATGATGGTGCTGGCCTGCTCCTCATCTCTGAATCTCTTCCTGAAGTACTCCTCCTTCTGTGGGTCAGTGAACCCTCTGACCTCTGTCACCATGCCAACACACTCAGGAGGGATCTGATTGGCTGCTGCAGGTCGTGTGGTTATCCAGAGGCGAGCAGAGGGAAGCAGTTTCCCCCTGATGAGGTTTGTCAGCAGCACATCCACTGAGGTGGACTCTGTAACATCAGTCAGGATCTCAGTGTTGTGGAAGTCCAGAGGAAGTCGACACTCATCCAGACCGTCAAAGATGAACACAACCTGGAACTCTTCAAACCTGCAGATTCCTGCTTCTTTGGTTTCAGTAAAGAAGTGATGAACAAGTTCCACCAAGCTGTACTTTTTCTCTTTCAGCACATTCAGCTCTCTGAAAGTGAATGGAAATGTGAAGTGTATGTCCTGGTTGGCTTTGTCTTCAGCCCAGTCCAGAGTGAACTTCTGTGTTAAGACTGTTTTCCCAATGCCAGCCACTCCCTTTGTCATCACTGTTCTGATTGGTTCATCTCTTCCAGGTGAAACTTTAAAGATGTCTTCTTGTCTGATTGTTGTTTCTGGTCTGTCTGGTTTCCTGGATGCTGTTTCAATCTGTCTGACCTCATGTTCATCATTGACCTCTGCAGTCCCTCCCTCTGTGATGTAGAGCGGTGTGTAGATCTGATTCAGAAGGGTTGGGTTTCCTGCTTTAGCGATCCCCTCAAACAGACACTGGAACTTCTTCTCCAGGTTAGACTTGAGTTTACGTCGACACTTTGCAGCACCAGTTCCTGAATGAACAAACAACAAATGAAATCAGTGAGTGGATCCTACAGAAAGTCTAGAGTGTAGTTTTTCCTCCTCCATCAGTTTTATTCAGCTCATCAGTGGAGGACAAACAGCCTCTGATCTGATGCAGATGTGTGCAGCATATTTACAGCAGAGTTTGAAATATAAACCTCTCCCATGTTGCCTCCATTTCCTCTCCATCATGTTAAATCTGTTAAAATCCTCTTACTGCTCTGGAGACGCCCAGCCAGCTCCTCCTGCTTCATTCTCCTCAGGAAGTGCACTGTGATCTTCAGAAATGCGTCTCTGCTGCTCCTCCTCTGCTCTTCCTCCTCACCGTCCAACACCTCCTCATCCTCATTCTGACTCTCTAAGCATTCTGGGTAACTTTGGCTCAGACTCCTCTGGACTCTCTTCAGCTCGTTCGTCACAAAAGTGACGATGTTCTCCTCCAGCAGCTGGAACAGAAAGATTAAGTGAATCATTCGTTCATTTGAGAATCAAAAATCCAAAAAGTTTACAAAAACGGCCCCAGGGACAAATTTGTTTTTGATATTTAACTTCCAATTTCTGTTGCCCGAAAGTTATTTATTTACTTTTTCTTTGGATGTGTGATGGACTGCATGACACATTCAGATGCACAGACTCACATTGAATTTAAAAGTTGGAAGGGACGGACCTGATGTTTTACTGTTAGTAAGTCATCTATGTAGTAGAAATGTGCCATTATTTTTGAAATTGCTGTCCTATGATTGGGAAAGAAAAGTGTGTGAGCTTTGTAAATCTTTTTACAGAGGCTTATTTTCAATTACAAAACTCTTCCTCATCAAGTCTGGATATATAAAAAAAGAAACAGAGTGCTGGAGTCAGTTATGTGGATTATTGTACATTTGGGGCTGCATGGTTCTGGATGCAGATACAAGTTACATGTAGGTTAACACAGTCACTGTTGTTCAGTTCTGTATTCAGAGTTGGCAAAGTCTGATATAATATTCTGTCAGGAAACAAAGTCAGGTGTAACAAAGCACTGCAAAGTCTGTTGCAGAGCAGTTTTCCTGTGGTTGCTTCTATCTCAACTTCAGCCTTGTATCATGAAACAAGTTCTTATTCTTCCAAATAAGCTGATATTTTAAAGTATTTAGTCCTATGACATTTTACTGTCTGGTTATCCCTAAAACTAGTTTAACATGTGTTTTGGGAGACCTACATTTTACTGTCTTTGAAGGCACCACTACAGAAAATGAGGAAACATAGTTTGTTGTCTAATGCAGATCTCCAAAGACTGCTGGATGACAACCTTTACCACCAACTGAGCGGGGAGCTCTGGGTGCAGATGGAACTTAAACATTGTTTTCTTTGCATATTCTACCTATGCTGTGTTAGTACATGTACACACCATAAATATGGAGTCCAGCTGTGTTTGATGCTGCTGTGCAGACTGATCACTGGGAACCTCTGAGCTCTGCTGCTGAACTCTGTGGAGAAAACATCACGTTTAAGAACATTTAATGACTCAAATCTGCACTCAGCTTATTAAAGATGTTCTGTCATGATGACAAAATGAACTCCTGTAAATGCTGCTCTGATTACTGGATGTCAAATTATTACCTTCCATCAGCAGTTTGTCCATCTTTAAACTTAATAGGAGGATCCATAGACCGGTCACTCTTCATGGACACACAGCTGGGTTCAGGAGAGTCTGCTCTCTGCTGCTGCATCCTGATACTAATAAAACAGTGACAAAATCATGAAGTTAAAACCAAAGAAATGAAGGATTAATCATCAGTTTAAATCCCAGAATTAAACAAATCTTTCAGAACAGAGTGACTGATGAGTTCAAATTCCTCCAGTGATGAAAAGAGGATGGCAGCGACTTGGTCATGAGTCAACAGAAGAAGAAGGAAGTGAGGATGTTCAACAGGAGTTCTATGGCTCAGTAACAATCTGTGTTAACCTCAATAACTAAAGATGGAAATATAAACATCCCAGTTCACCTTCAGATGGATGAACACAGCATCAAACAGCTTTTACTCTGTAAAACTAAGATTTCCTGTAAATTATGAGAATAATCTCTTGTCTATTTTCCCATTCTGAAAATGATTTTCAGAATATTGTCTTATTGTCAATGGAATCAGTTAATTTTGTTTGGTTGGTTTAGAAGAGAAAGACCAAAATAGGTATGAAATTAAACTGGTATAAATCATAGACTGTATATAAAATGGACGTAACATCCGTGACGTCACCCATTGGTTTGTGGACTGCTGCTCGGAAGTGAATAATTTCGGATCTGGGCAGCGCCATCTTGAAAATTTCAGGTGCATGCTGGGAAAAAACAACAACACAGATTCTACTTATATGGGCATCAGGAGGAGCATGAGGCGCCCTCCTGAACCTGTGAACCAATCAACCTGTCAATCACCACGTAGCCACGCCCTAATGCATACCCTGCTTTATCGTCACATATAAAATCAGGGAGGCCAAAATGTCCCAAATGAACATCATACTGCATTGAAGAAGGCTTTAAACTAGCGATTGAGACCATAAACACATTTTGAAAACGTTTACTGAGGTTAGAAATCAAGTGAGAAGTTGGTGAATTCTCCATTGACTTGTATAGAGACGGAAGTCCTTTGACACCAAAACGGTCGCCCCCTGGTGGCCTTTTGATAGAATGCAGTTTTAAGTTACTTCCGCTTCATTTTCAGAGGACCGGAACTCTGTCTGATGGAGCCTGTACATGAGGGTGAGCTACTAAAGAGGATCAGGTGCATTAATATTGTAATTATATCAATGTATTGTCTGTTATATTGAATAGGATTAAATAAATAAAGTGAAAATGACAACAATAAATCCGACTACAGAAAACAAAGTGATGGTGTGTTACATGTTACATGTCAGTGTTGTCCTGCAGAGGGCAGCAAACACCTGCCAACACTGAATAAGAAGGTCTGTGAGAGAGGAAGATGAGTCTTTTTGAGATGAAGATGTTCCTGTTAAACTGAACAATAATCAGCTGTCTAATCACAGCTTGGAGGCAGAGCCATGGGCGGAGCTTATCAACAGCAGCAGAGGTGAAGTCAAATATGACAGACATTTATGGTCTGTAAGCCTGTCTGTTGGTTTTTGAGCATTAAAGCTGTTTCTATTTAACCTGTCTGTGATGTTTGTGCCTGGTTCATCTGATCCGCCCCACATAACACAGGAGGTTTATTCAGCCCCAACAGCCAACCAACCATTTTTAAATTCTTACCTTCCATCAGCAGGTTGTCCATCTTTAAATTTAATAGGCTTATCCATAGACCAGTCACTCTTCATGGACACACAGCTGGGTTCAGGAGAGTCTGCTCTCTGCTGCTGCATCCTGATACAAACAAACAATTAACAAATCAAAGAGTTTAAAAAGATGAATTTTGAGCAGACTGTCAGCAGCTGAAGTTTTAGAAGCAGAATGAAAATCAGTAAGAAGACAGTGGATGAGAAACGTTCTCCTGTTCATCAAAATGTCATCTGATGAAAGATGCTGTCTCATCTTAGTTGATTAGTTGACTAATCAGTGGTTGAGCTCTTTGTTAACTCACAAAGTTAGTAGTTCATTCTGAGTTATTGTGACTTATTATTCAGTAGTTGAGTGTCAGATGTGACAGTGAGTGTGAATAATGATGGTGGAGTGATGTGAGTGGAGAACAGTGATGGACAGTTAGAGATCCTCATCTCACCTCTGAGCTTTGGTCTGGCTGTCATGTTCCCCACACAGAGAGCTTTTAGAGGGAGGGACTCCCTCCTCTCTGTCCTCACACTGATCCATAGCAGAGAAACACCTTCACACAAACACAACAACATGCTCATTCATTACAACCAGCTGCACATCACACAGGTCTGCACTGCTGTCTAACATCCTGTCATTATTCATTCCACCACCATCTAGCTTAGTCTAGACTAGTTTAAATGGAAATGATCTGGTGGCGGAGTCAGCTACATGGAACAAGATATGAAAGTACTGACCAGGTGAATTCAGATCCACATCCTGTCACAGAGTCATTCTACCTTCACCTGCAGAGGAAACACAGAGAGAGAAACTGCAGCCTTCATCACTCTCAGTTTTCTCTGCAATAATATGTTTTAATCAGAGACTGTACTGAATTACTTCTGTTCTGTCTGTGTGTAACCCACTAACTTTAACTATCAGTTACATCTAATGGTACAGTTCATGTTGCACGTTTGCATGATGTCCAATAGATGGCGCCCGTCAACTGTGGCGGACTCAGTACTGAATTACTTCTGTAACATCTGTGTGTAACTTTATCAGACTATTGGTTGAATCTAATCGTGGGGTTAATGTTGCGGTTTAACATGATGTCCAATAGGCGGCGCTGGGCACATGTGGAGGACTCAGTAATCAGCAGAGACAAAAAGGACAAACAAAGGAAGTGAGAGAAGGAAGAAGAATCAATAGATTGAATTGAATATTTATCAGGTATGAACAGAAATTAAAGGATAAACAATTTATTTTATTTGTCTTCATTGTTTGGATCAGAGCTCTGAACAGGACATATCTTTGTTAATTATTATAGTCTGGAAAGGTTTCCCATAAAGTGGAAGAACTCGTGCCCCAAGGAGCTCAACCACTTCAGACCTGTGGCTTTAACCTCTCACCTGATGAAAGCACTTGAGAGGATCGTTTTGAACAGTCTCCGCCCCCTGGTGAGCCCTTACATGGATCCCCTGCAGTTTGCATACCAGCCTGGCATTGAGGTGGATGATGCTGTCATGTACCTGCTGCAGAGATCACTGTCTCACTTGGAGGACACTGGAAGTACTGTGAGTATCACTTTTTTTTTTTCTCCAGTGCTTTCAATACTATTCAACCTACACTGCTCAGGAGGAAGCTGGAGAGAGTGGGGGTCAGTGACCAGATGGCTGCATGGACCCTTGACTACCTCACAGACAGACCCCAGTATGTGAGGTTGCAGGACTGCGTGTCTGATGTGGTGGTCTGAAGCACAGGGGCCCCTCAGGGTACAGTACTCTCACCTTTCCTCTTCACCCTGTATACAGCAGACTTCTGTTACTCCACGGACAGTTGTCACCTCCAGAAGTTCTGTGATGACACTGCCATAGTGGGATGTGTGTCAGAGGGGAACGACTGTGAGTACAGGAAGGTCATCATGGACTTTGTCGACTGGTGTGAGCAGAACCACCTACAAGTCAACGCCAGCAAGACAGATGGTGGTTGACTTCCACCGAAAACCCTCCAAAATTGCACCGGTGAACATCCAGGGACTTGACATCGAGAGAGTGAGGACATACAAGTACCTGGGTGTTCACTTCAATAGTAATCTGGACTGGTCGGACAACACTGACTGTATCTACAAGAAGGGTCAGTATCATTTGCACCTGCTGAGGAGGCTGGCATCGTTTGGTGTGTGCAAGCCACTGCTGAGATCCTTCTTCGACTCTGTGGGGGCATCAGTGGTCTCTTATGCAGTGGTGTGTTGGGGGGGGGGGGGGGGGGGGGGGGGGGGTGTTCTGAGCGAGACAGGAACCGAATCAAAAGACTGATTAAAAGAGCCAGCTCAGTCTGTGGCGGCCCCCTGGACCCCATAGAGGTGGTGGGAGAGAGGAGGGTTTTGATCAAACTGTCCTCCATCATGGACAACACCTCTCACCCTCTGCATCAGACTGTGAGGGCCTTAAACAGCTCCTTCAGCGAGAGATTAATACACCCCAAGTGTAAGAAGGAGCGTTTCCACAGGTCCTTCATTCCAACTGCAGTCAGACTGTACAATGCTGCACTATAGTTGCACTTTAGGGTCCTTTTTTTTGTTTCTATTTTTTATTGTTGTATATTTATGTTATAATTGCACTTTAAGGTCCTTTTACTTAGTTTATAATTTTTATTGTTGTATATATATGTATGTTGTAATTGCATTTTAGGGTCTTTTTATTTAGTTTTTAATTTTATTGTTGTATATATTTGTTTTTGTTTGTTTGTTTTTTTCTATATCACTATTTTTTCAGCTGCTGTAATAATTAATTTTCCCCACTGTGGGATCAATAAATGTATCTTTATCTTTATATAATATTAATATTTTCTTCTTATTATGAAGCACATTTAAGTAATAGTCATGTAAAATGAATTCATTTAATGTTTTCATAAACCAGTCGTGGTTTACTCATCATCCTCCTTTTAAAACACAGAACGTAGATACTTTTATTGCTGTTTCATTAGCTTCTAACCTACTTCATCATAACAAATAGTTACATTTGCATCAGGATAGTTTTATTTGTCTATATTTATGGTCGTAGTTGTTACAGCTGTGATATATTTTATTTAATCTTACAAGAATGTTTCCTGTCTCTCAATCACAGTTAAATTATTAAAATGAATTTCAGCTTTGACAAAATGTTTTTCTTATTTCTTCTGGTGTTTTGTTCATTCCAGCAGTGCAGTAAACAAAGCAACATAACACATCACTATAACTTCCATCTCTACTGATATCAGATCATTTTAAACACCTGCAGACACAAACATGATGAAATCTGTCAGTTACGTTACCTTTAGATGCTGAAAATCATCTGAATGAAGCCGATGAGTGAAGGTGAAATATATCAGCAGCTTCAACCAGGAATCCAACCAGAAGAATAAACATGTAACTCAGAGTAGGAGATTTTTAAGGTTCACAAATGATTCACAAACAGTCTCAACTCTCTGTATTCATGTTTGATCTGAAGGTTTAAGGAAATCTGATAACAGAATAGCAGCTCTGAACTTTGGTACAGCTGAAGTCAAACATTAATGGCAGTGTAAATATTCATTAGTTGAATCATGAAGTCTGATGATAGTTTTATATTTGTACCTTTTTATATTCTTACAACACAAAAGTTGGCAAGATGGTATTTATCTGTAGTAAATGTTCAAAATATGTGAATTTATATAAAATGAGACAAATGAATGTACGTTTCTGTTTCCATTATTAATGTTTATTAACATTATAGGTTTGTGTGTATGTGAGAACAGTAGTCTATGTTTGTCTAAAGGTGAAAAAGGGAAAGTCCACTGGGCCATGCATACACATTTTAATTTAATTGGATAACATGTCTTCTGCTGCGAGCATGAACTTCAGCTCCTCAGAAGAACACACAGTGAAACATCTACAGGTTCACTGTTATTACCTGGTTCAGAAAACTGAAAGTCATCAAGACATCAGCCATCCAATGAGACTCACAGGAAAACCACTGAGACACTGAAAGAAAAACAGAATGGGTCAAAATTAAGATGCTGCAATAAAAAGTTTATCTGCCAACAATACGTACATTCATAGTGTCAGACCAAAATAGAATAGAATAGAAATGGGCAACACATAAACATTGTTCAACTCAGGACTAGAGTGATGTATGGCTAAGCTGATATAAGCTTATGGCAGATATAGCTGCATCACAGTATATGTCAGCTGATATGTAACAAGAAACTAGCTTTGCAGTAATTTAGAAACAGTATCAATATTACAAAACTAGTTTACAAGAGGGCACTGATAAGTTGATATTGACTCTCCTCAGGTCTTGGTGTTTGTTTTCAGCAGAAACTCTTCCACTCTGTCTGCTATCTGATGTTTGGTGGCCTGCTCTGGTAGCTGCAGCCTCACATCACACACATGCTCTCAACTCGCTCAGCTACTGTTTGTTTTCATTTAAAAAAAATACAGAGCTTGTAATACACTGTTGTTTTGCTTCTGTGTTAAAAAAAGGCCTTCAGCATAGCCACACACAACAAGAAAAAAAAAATTAATTACAGTGGAATTGGACTCTAATGATAATCATAATACTGGTGTAACATAGATATTTAAATGACTTTATGGCTCTAACTCAATATTTAACAGAGCATTGTCTCTCTACATGTATTTTCTCTGACCTCCTTGCTTTAACTGTTAAGACATGATAACGTTAGCTTCAGTAGTTCTGGGCATGTTTCTACAAATCTTTGGTTTATTTTACAGTCCATCAAACCCACTGATTCACTGATTAACATACTTATAATATACTTAACGTTAGCATACCTAGCATCATCAACACGGTTTTGTTATCTACATAAAGTCACCTTTAGGGAGAAATATCTGTCACCATATTCAAACAAATGTTATTTTATGTCCACATTAAATCAGCAAGGTAAACACTGGCTGCTGCTGGTGTTAAAAAGTGTTAAACAGAAAAGAAAAACGTTACGAGACCCTGTTTATATCTGCAATGTGAAATGTTTGTCTTCACATTATTAACAAAAGTACATAACACTGTGTTCATTTATCACAAAGCTAATATAAAGTAATAAAAACTCTCACCTGTCTTTCTCTCAGAGGACACACGGTGACGCTGTCTGTTGGGAACCGTTACAACCGTTACGACCGTTACATTTTAAATGATTGAACCTTCCTGCAGGGGGCGCTCCTCTCTCCTCCTTCCTCACTGTCTCTGTCTGAAGGCGACCTGGAGATGTTTTTGTCATTACACATTACACACATAACTTTATAAGATTTGAACACATTTATAAAAAAATAAATCACGAAGACTTCCGGTCGGAACACCGTCATGATGGCCGAATAGCGAGGGAGCTCCCGGCTGAACCAGAGCAATTACAGAAATACCCCCATTTAAACCAAACAAATAATTCAAAAAACGCAGAGAAAGGGGTTAAAAAGCGATATCACCACTTTGAGCAGTAAACGTCGTCTGAAGACAAGTGGGAGAGACAGACGGAGCGCAGCAACAATTAGCAGCTAACAGGTGTGAGCTAGCAAACAACGCGGTGCAGTCCGGAGAAATGGCCGACTTGGAACTGATTCTGCAAGAACTAAGAGGATTTCGCCAAGAAAACAAAGGACAACTAGAGACAATAAGAGAGGAAATTATAAAGGCGACTACCAGACTGGATGAGGCGGAAGGACGAATTGAGAAAGCAGAAGAGAGGATCCAAAACACAGAAGACGTCATCACGGCCATGCTAAAGCTACACACCAAGCTGGAGGACAAGCTGCTGGACCTGGAAAGCCGCTCCAGGCGTGAGAACATAAGGATTTATGGGGTACCGGAGGGGTCCGAGAAGGAATCAACCACGATGGTTTCATTTGTGGAAAATTTACTCCGCGAAGGTCTCGAGCTAACGCACGACATGCCCGACCTGCAGATTGAAAGAGCTCACCGGTCGCTGGGACCGCAGCCGCCGGGGGACGCGCCGCCACGCTCCATCGTAATCAAGTGTTTAAGTTTTAAAACAAAAGAGACAATACTCCGCAAGGCATGGCAGAAGAAGGGGTTCACCTGGCAAGAAAACCGTATAAACCTGGATCACGACTATCCACCTCTAATACTCAAGAAGAGAAGAGAATACACAGAGATCCGCAAAATACTGAAGGAAAACAGAGTTCAGTTCCAGACCCTCTTCCCTGCCAGGCTGCGCATGAGACACGAGGACGGAACCAGAACCTACGAGACGGTAGAGGAGGCGTCAGAAGACCTGCTGAGAAGAGGCTACGCTGTGACAACCACCACCGCACCTCCGGAGACGCTCATGGAGCAGGTGCAGCGGCTCTCCTGGACGAGAGTGGACAGACGAGCAAAGAGGGGACCAGCCGACCGGGACCAGAGCTACAAGGAGAAGCTCCGAGCCTTCAGGAGAACATCACCGACCCCCTCCGGGACTGGAAGGATTTAACCCACGCCAGAGGACGGCGGACTAAACGGCGATTTTTTTTTTTTTTATAATGTGCTGACTATAATAAGTGGTTAAAATACACTATTGGTTCACTCGGGGCCAATTTCTTCACTTTGGACTTTTTTTTCTTTCTCTTTTTTTCCGACATGCGGCTGTTGCAGGTAAGGGCCTCTTCCTCCGGACTGAGGAGGGAGACTGTTTCCTTCGAGCCACCTCGGGAGGCTCAACAGGGTCGGACTATCAGACCCCTACATAGGGAGTCACACGGACAAATTGTGTTCAGTTTGATGCTGTTTAGCGTGTTAGTTGTTTATTCCCTGCTGGTTCTTGCAGGGAGGGGGAAGCGCACCGGGTTTTTTGAGTGGGAGGGAGGGGGAAATCACATAGATGCAAAACAGGTCTTTAAAAATAGCGTCATTTAATATAAATGGAGTACTCAATCCAGTTAAAAGGTGGAAAATTTTATCAAAATTGAAGAAAGATAAAATCCAAATAGCTCTCTTACAGGAGACACACCTCGACGACTCCGAACATGCTAAATTGAATAAATCAGGATTTAAACATGTTTACTTTTCTTCACATGTATCGGGGAGACGTAGAGGAGTGGCGATTTTGATATCCAGTGCGGTAAATTATGAGCACATAACAGAACATAAGGATAGGGAAGGCAGATTTGTTATGGTCACGGGGAAGATAGAAGGTACTGTGATAAGTCTCCTTAACGTGTATGTGCCGCCGGGCAGTGACTGGTCCTTCTATAAACATATGGTTGATTTAATGACAACAAAGAGTCAAGGGATTTTAATATGTGGCGGGGATTTTAACATCCGATTAAATCCCAGAATTGACTCATCTAACGGGAAATCTGACGCAAGAAACATCAGCAATAGATTAAACACTTGGATGCGTGAAGTGGGGATTGTGGACGTATGGAGAGAGATAAACCCGACGAGCCGAGACTACTCACATTACTCGTACGCTCACAATGTTTACTCACGCATCGACTACTTTGTTATGCTTAAAGGAGATCTTTTCAGGGTGGGCAACTGTGAAATAGGACCTAGTACTATTTCAGATCACGGTCCCATCTATATGTCAATCCATCTGAATAATAATAAGAAATCCACTCTCTGGAGACTGAACTCAAGCATTCTGAATAACCCAGTTATTAAAGATAAATTGAAAAGCGAAATTAAATTGTATTTGGAAAACAACGATAATGAAGAAGTGAACCCACCTATTCTCTGGGACGCATTAAAAGCAGTATTGAGGGGCAAAATAATAGCCATCTCCTCATATGAGAAGAAAATTAGGGAGCAAAAACTCAAAAAATTAGAAGAGGACTTGAAGAGACTACAGAAAGAACATGCAAAGTCTCACAAAGATGACGACAAATGTAAGATTAAAGAATTAAAAAAAGAAATGGATGAAATAAATACCCAGGAAATTCAGAAAAAGCTTCTTTTTACAAAGCAACAATACTATGAGACAGGTGGGAAATCACTGAAACTTCTATCGTATAGGTTAAGAAAACAACAAGCGGATAGAACTATATATAAAATAAGAAACTCTGAAACGAAAGTAATAGAAACAAGCCCGGAGAAAATACAACAATGCTTCCAAAAGTACTATAGAATATTATATACACAACCACAGATGAGCAACGACAACCAGATTGATGCCTTTCTGGCCCAGGTAAATCTTCCAAAGGTCACTGATGAACAAAATGGGAAATTAATATCCAAAATAACAAAGGAAGAAATTCAAACAGCAATTAGGAAAATGAAAGGGGGGACGTCTCCAGGGACAGATGGTTTTTCCACAGAATGGTACAAAACAATGCAAGATCAACTAATTCCAACATTATTAAAGACATTTAACTGGGTTTTGGAGAACAAAAATATCCCCCCCTCATGGAGGGAGGCAATGATTTCGATCATACCTAAGGAGGGGAAAGATAAATTGGAGTGTGGAAATTACCGTCCTGTAAGTCTTTTAAATAATGACTATAAATTATTCACCTCCATATTATCCAAACGAATAGAGTTGTTATTACCATTATTAATACACAAGGACCAGACTGGCTTTGTCAGACAAAGACAGACCCAAGATAACATCAGGAAAACACTGCACGTTATGAGACAAGTCACACATCAAAAACTGGAAACACTGATATTAAGTTTGGACGCTGAGAAAGCATTTGACTCAGTGAGGTGGGCATTCTTATATAAAGTACTTTCAAAATTTGGCTTCCATACAACTATAATTGACACGTTTGCAGCACTATATAACAAACCAACAGCTAGAATCAAAATCAATGGAAACTTAACCAATTCATTCACTTTAGAAAGAGGGACGAGGCAAGGGTGTTGTGCGTCGCCGCTCCTCTTCGCCTTGTTTATAGAACCCATGAGCCAACTAATTAGGCAGAGGAATGATATAAAGGGGGTAACAATGACATCTGGGGAACAAAAACTGGCCCTATTCGCCGACGATTTATTGATAAGTATAACACAACCTACTCAGACACTACCAAAACTGATGAAATTGTTAGAGGAATTTGGTTTAGTTTCTGGTTATAAAATTAATATTAATAAAACCCAAGCATTAACATTTAATTATGACCCTCCACCTTCAATTAGGACCATGTACAATTGGAAATGGGATGCTGAGTCCATTAAATATTTGGGTGTCTCATTACCTAGGGACTTCACAAGACTGTATAACTTAAATTATGGCCCACTAAATTCAAAGATAAAAACCGATATACAAAGATGGAACGTTATTCCCTTTTTAAGTTTAAGCTCCCGGATAGAGTCAATCAGGATGAATATTCTTCCACGGATGTTGTACCTTTTTCAATGGTTACCAATTAAAATACCATCTAAACAGTTCTTAGAGTGGGACAGAGTAATAGCGAGGTATCTGTGGCAAGGGAAAAGGGCCAGAATCAAATTTAAAACATTGCAATTAAGAAAAGAAAAAGGGGGAATGGGCCTTCCCTGTTTACAGGATTACTACCATGCAGCTCAGTTGAGGCCTTTAGTTTGCCTGTGCTCGCCTATGTATGATGCAGCATGGAAGGAAATTGAAGGAACGATGATAAAGGGAATTCCAATAACAGCTTTATTAAGTGACAATAAATTACAAGAAGAACAGGAGATCCCAGACGACTCTATAACAAGTAGCCTCCTGAAGTCCTGGCAGGAAATAGTCAAAATTTGCAGATTAAAAGACACATCTAAGATTATGAGGTGGTGTGCCTATGACTCGGACTTTACGCCAAATAAAACCGACGGCAGATTTAAGACATGGATCACAAAAGGCTTAACTACCTATTATTCGTTTGTCCACAAGGGGACATTTCAGAGTTTTGAGGCCCTACAGAAGGATCATGGTCTAGGGAGAGACGAGTTTTTTAGGTACCTGCAAGTGAGAGATTATTATAACAAAAATATTAAAGAGGCGTTAAGAAAAGACGAATCAGGGTTCATGGAGTTATTCTTATCATTAACTAAGTCCAGATCTTGCAACAAAATTATCTCCAAATTATATAACGCCATACAACTAGCCAAACAAGAGAATACAGAATACATAAAGAGGAAATGGGAAAAGGAAATAAGGATAATTATTACACAGGAGAGTTGGGAGAAAATATGTCAACTACAATGGATCTCAACCGGGTCAAACACCTGGCGGGAGTTCTGTTGGAAAAGTATAACAAGATTTTTTATCACATCCATCCAGAAGCGTCATCAGGGTAGCGGGGATGCTTGTTGGAGACTCTGTGGGTCTAATGGAGCCAACCACTTCCATATCTTTTGGGACTGTCAAGTAATACAATCTTACTGGGAAGAGATCCACAAACATATTAAAAATATATTTAATGTGAACATTCCATTAAAATGTGAAACTATGTTTTTGGGCAATATAATGTTTGAAACATGGAACATAAAAGACAAAAAACTGCTGACCATATTGTTGGCAGCAAGTAAGAAATGTGTCACTAGGAAATGGTTAAGAGTGGAACCTCCCACCATCGACGAATGGATTGAAATTGTTTATGAGATTTATGTTATGGAGAAGATTTCTTTTTCCCTCAAAGTTGAGAAAGACATTTTTTATAGGATCTGGACCAAATGGACTGAGTATGTAAAACCAATCAGATCTGATTATACTTGTGCTTTGTGTGAACCTACCCTCTTCTATTTATTTTTTATTTTTTTTTATTTTTTATTTTTTTGTGAATGGAGTATAGATTACATGTAGGGGTGCGCTCCCCGGTTTTGTTGTTTTTGTGTTATTGCTTCCACCTGGTTTGGGTCCGTGGGAGAAAGATCCAGAAGGGCAGAAGGTACAACATCATTGTATCCTTGACAATCTGAGTAAATGTATGTGTGAAGTGATGTATGTGATGGATGTCTGCCTTTCTGAATAAAAAGAGAATTTCAAAAAAAAAAAAATCACAATCTGTTGTTCACAGCATATGGTGCTTAATTTAGGATATGAGACCCCCCCCACACCTCCTGTAAAATGGTCTCACCCACTTCTCTACTTTAAAACCAGCACATTGAATCAACATTGATTTAATGTTGGCATTTCAACCATAAAATTCAACCTTAATTCAATGTTGATTCAATGACATTTTTTCAACAGTAAAAACAGTCAAACCAAACCAAAAATCAACCAAAAGTCAACCTTACTGACTATAATTCAACGTTGAATTAACATCTTTTGCTATTTGTGAAGATAATCACAGTTCAGTAGAAACTCAATCCCAGCCCTCCTACCGCTGTGGCAGTGAGTTTATCACAGTGACCGTGCAGCAGCAGCAGCAGCAGAAGAAGAAGACTTCTCCTCACTGTAAAAACACTTCTTGGGATTTACCGCCATCTGGTGGCCGTAAGTGTGTACTGTCTCTCACACACTGCAGGAAAATCTCCACACAACTTCTAACAGGAACATAAACCTGACCAGTACGACAGGTCATAAACTAAATTAATTACTTTACTAAATTAAATTAATTAAACTCTACAAACACTGTTCATCATCACGTTTTGTTACACTGTTCAACTCAGCTTCTTCTAACACAATAAACATTTATAAACTATTTTCCTTAATAAACAAAAGACATTAACTGCTAAACATGTTGTACTAAAGGCTTTTTTCATACTGTTATATTATCAGCTGGTCGCTAGTGTTCAAATATATAAACAACATAAATAAAAGTGTAATTAAATTGGTCAGAACTCACCAAAACCTCTGTGGCTTATTGAAGGTGCTTTTTAAGCAAATCCCGACCAGGCAGGTTTTGTTTTTCAGATGCTATATTAACTCTTTTTAGAAATATTATTCTCTCTTTTTCTCCTCTGCTGCTTGTTTCTGGCTCTCTGCTCTGTGTGCTTCTGCTGTATCAGGAAGGTGCAAAGATCTCTTAAAAGAAGCGTCACTATGACATTTAAAGGCTTTAACTGTCCCCATTCATTTATCATCAAACCATGTTTTAACTGACTTAATTAATTAATTATGTACATTTTAACTTATTTAATCTATTTATGGATTTTAATGTATTATTTATGTTAGTTTGTCTGATTTTAATGTGGGTTACACCTTGTTTTTACAGTTTACCATATCTGACTGTAACTGAACTCAAAACCAGTCTAACCTGTAGAAAAAAATGTTAAAAAGACTCTTCTCCTGTGACTTATTGATCCCAGAAGTTCGAATCTGTGAATATCTTTCCAACTTTACCGAACTCTAATGTGGCACCTTTCCTCTTCTCATAATTACGAGATCTTTTCTAAGGGGTCTAATTTTTTTTTATCTAGTGAATGCAATGCGCTTCCGTATAAATCAACTGAATCACTTCATGTTTTTTTTCTATTTTCTTCTGTATGTTCTGCACATGTTAATGCATATTATATATATACAGAGTTTTTTTTTAAATAAACCTCATTATTGGATGTTTTTATACACAATCTTCTTTAACCTTTTACTTCTTTATGGATTTCTGTTATTTGGACAGTAAATGAAGTAACCTAAAATTAAACTTTTATATATTAAAGTACAGAAATGATCACATCTAAAGATACAAATCAAAGTCCCTAGAATAACAAATATCCATAATAAACAATGACTCTGATGATAATAATACAACTTTTATAAAAAGCCTTTCATACATGAGATAAAGCTTCAAGTACTTTACATGAAACTGCACAAAATTAGTTTTGATCAATATGGAGAAATATCAGGACCACAAGTATCAATACAGATGCTTTTTATTATAAATCAGTTTGAAAATGTTCAGTAATCACATGAACAGAGAAAAGTTATTTATTAGGCAAATTGTTAAATGGACACTTTCAAAATTAATTCTTAAAAAGATCAGCAGGATTTAAATGTTTGAGTTTGTCTCCATCCAAACCTGCAAAACTGCTTTGATGCACAATCATATCTTTTTACTTGCTGTTGTTTTAGGTGTAATGTTTGTGTTGTATTTTACTTTATTGTCCAGTGTACACAAGCAACTGATGAAAATATTCATCAGTAAAGAAACATTCCAACATTTCTGTAAATCCAGAAGTGGAAAAAGAAGTACTCAGATACTTTACTGTAGTAAAAGTACCAGTAGAGCAAAGTAAGAATACTCATTACCAGTAAAAGTCCTGCAAGAAAAAACCTACTACAGTAAAAGTCCTGCAGTATTATGAGTGATGTAGTTAAAGTATTGATAAATGATTAATGAGAGAGAAAAGAAGAAAAAAGTTCTGACCATAGACTGTATATAAAATGGACGTAACATCAGTGACGTCACCCATTGGTTTGTGGACTGCTGCTCGGAGGCCAATAGTATCAGATCTGAGCAGCGCCATCTTGAAAAATTTCCGGTGCATGCTGGGAAAAATAAAAACATGGATTCTACTTATATGGGCATCAGGAGGAGCATGAGGCGCCCTCCTGAACCTGTGAACCAATCAACCTGTCAATCACCACGTAGCCACGCCCTAATGCATACCCTGCTTTATCGTCACATATAAAATCAGGGAGGCCAAAATGTCCCAAATGAACATCATACTGCATTGAAGAAGGCTTTAAACTAGCGATTGAGACCATAAACACATTTTGAAAACGTTTACTGAGGTTAGAAATCAAGTGAGAAGTTGGTGAATTCTCCATTGACTTGTATAGAGACGGAAGTCCTTTTGACACCAAAACGGTCGCCCCCTGGTGGCCTTTTGACAGAATGCCGTTTTAAGTTACTTCCTGGTTGGCATCATTTCAGAGGACCAGAACTCCCCACCTGGTTCTGATACACAAATGTGTTTTCAGTTTTTTGACTTTTTCTCTAATCTTAGTTTTTTGCTCAAATATTGGATCATTTGAACATTTACTGAAATGAAACCATGTGAGAAGTTTAGAGGGAAAAATCTGAGAATCTGAGACAGATCTGCTTCACAGTGCAGAGTGTGTGTGATGTTTGATTTCAGCAGCTGATCTTCAGTCAGCAGAGTTTATGTCCACAGAGAGACTCTCCCTCCTAGAGAGGAGACAGAGAGACTCTCCCTCCTACAGAGGAGACAGAGAGACTCTCCCTCCTACAGAGGACACAGAGAGACTCTCCCTCCTACAGAGGACACAGAGAGACTCTCCCTCCTACAGAGACACAGAGAGACTCTCCCTCCTACAGAGGACACAGAGAGACTGAACCAGACCTGGACCAGAACCCAAATCCAGCATACAGAGGTTCAGTGAATGTGGTGTTGAAGGTGTGGAGGTGGATCAGTGTGTCAGAGGAGACTCTGTAGAAGGACAGAGTGCCAGCAGGACAGTCCACATACACTGCTACTCTGTTAGAGACAGAGGAGGAGGAGGAGGAGGAGGAGGAGGAGGAGATGGATGTTTTTCTCTTATTGTGCCAGGCAGAGTAACGACCATCATCAGAGAATCTCAGTCTCCAGGACTGATTATTCCTTCCAAACAAACAGTCATAACTGCCTCCTTTCCTGCTGATTCTTCTGTAACTCACTGATATATTAACTCTTCCTCTCAACTCGACCTCCCAGTAACAGCGACCAGTCAGAACATTTCTACACAGCAGCTGAGGCCAGTGATCAAATCTGTCTGGATGATCAGGATATGACTGATCCTCCTCCACACGTGTCACCTTCCTGTTGTTGTCAGACAGTTTGAGGTTTCTGTTCATTGTGTTTGGATCCAGTTCCAGTTCACAGGCATCTGATGGAGAGACACAATACAGCTGCAGTTTATCATCTGTTTATTTATTAACAACTTTACTGACAATCACTGAAATTAAACCATTCAAACTTAAACCATCTCCATGACAACTGAGACACTCCATCACTGAGGAAGACCATGAGATGTGACTGAAAGCTTTGGACATACAGAGTAAGTGAACCTTTAACAGTTCAGTTAGAACATGAACAGTCAAAATGAAAGTGATATTCAGTAATATTCATGTTTTTTCATCAAGTTTGGTGTAAAGTGAAGGTCTTTGCACACCAAGTCTGTTATTTTCATCTCAAACTGTCGTCTGTTACAAACACATTTTTGTCCAAATGTTCCAAACAGCTGAAGTCAGTATGAATGAATGAACTTTATCTGCAGGAGAGACATGAGGGACATTTTGGAGCAGGTAGCGCCACCATGTGGACATTTATGAAACATTTCTCTTTTAACTCCTTAACTGTGACGAACAGAAGGAAATTTCTGTTTCATGGATTCATTAGTTCAAGATAAATGTCAGTTTAGGCCACGCCCATTTCTACCAAAAACAAATTTTCCATTATTTTGAACTTTTTTCACTTCTTTTACATATTTCATAAGTTCTCATGAATCTAACTGAAAATACACTCACACTTCCTCACACCAGGTTTCAGCCTCTCTGGTCCACCATGGTCCATCCTGGAGGAAGAGACAAAGACACAATCAGCTTCATACACCTTCACTGATATCCACCATTAAACATGAACCAGAGTCCCTCAGTTAGTCAGAGTGTCTGTCCATACCTGAGAGTGTCCACCTGTCTGTCCATACCTGAGAGTGTCCACCTATCTGTCCATACCTGAGTGTCCATCTGTCTGTCCATACCTGAGTGTCCATCTGTCCATACTTGAGTGTCCACCTGTCTGTCCATACCTGAGAGTGTCAATCTTTCTGTCCATACCTGAGTGTCCATCTGTCCATACCTGAGAGTGTCTATCTGTCTGTCCATACCTGAGTGTCCATCTGTCTGTCCATACCTGAGAGTGTCCACCTATCTGTCCATACTTGAGTGTCCACCTGTCTGTCCATACCTGAGAGTGTCAATCTGTCTGTCCATACCTGAGTGTCCATCTGTCCATACCTGAGTGTCTATCTGTCTGTCCATACCTGAGTGTCCATCTGTCCATACCTGAGAGTGTCCATCTGTCTGTCCATACCTGAGTGTCCATCTGTCCATACCTGAGTGTCTATCTGTCCATACCTGAGAGTGTCCATCTGTCCGTACCTGAGAGTGTCCACCTGTCTGTCCATACCTGAGAGTGTCAATCTGTCTGTCCATACCTGAGTGTCCACCTGTCTGTCCATACCTGAGAGTGTCCACCTGTCCATACCCGAAAGTTTCCATCTGTCTGTCCATACCTGAGAGTGTCCATCTGTCCGTACCTGAGTGTCCACCTGTCTGTCCATGCCTGAGAGTGTCAATCTGTCTGTCCATACCTGAAAGTGTCCACCTGTCTGTCCATGCCTGAGAGTGTCCATCTGTCCGTACCTGAGAGTGTCCACCTGTCTGTCCATGCCTGAGAGTGTCAATATGTCTGTCCATACCTGAGAGTGTCCACCTGTCTGTCCATACCTGAGAGTGTCCACCTGTCTGTCCATACCTGAGAGTGTCCATCTCTCTGTCCATACCTGAGAATGTCTAGTCTCCAGTGTGGATCCTCCAGTCCAGCAGACAGAAGTTTCTCTCCTGAGTCTCCTGGATGATTGTATCTCAGGTCCAGCTCTCTCAGATGGGAGGGGTTGGAGCTCAGAGCTGAGGCCAGAGAAGCACAGCCTTCCTCTGTGATCAGACATCCTGACAGACTGGACACACACAACAGTTCATCTAATGAGCTTAAAACATTCTGAACTCAATAAACTGGATTTGGTCCTTCAAGCCTTTATGTTTGTCAGTAACATTTTATTTGTAATATTTTCCAAAAATGCAAACACAATCATGTGCAACATTTCCAGAACAAAAAAATATACTTTTTATGTTCACCTGCAAGTAATAGACATGACAGTAATCCTATGTGGTATATTTTCTGTTATTGATTTGATTATACTAGATTTTCATGACATTATGCACACTGAGTCTACATTGAAGATTAAATGACAGAACATATATCTACATACATGTAGATGTAACTCACATGTTGCCATGAAATGTAAACTATAAACTAAGGTGAAGCCAAAATATTACTTCAAATACGTAGTCATAAGAAGGACCTGAGAGTTTCCAGTCCACAGTGTGGACTCTCCAGTCCAGCAGAAAGCTTCTTCACTCCTGAATCCTGCAGGTTGTTGTGACTCAGGTCCAGATCTCTCAGACTGGAGGACTGGGAGCTGAGAACTGAGGACAGAGCTGCACAGCTTCTCTCTGAGAGGTTACAGTCCCTCAACCTGAAGAAAAATGTGTGGAACAAAAGAAATCAATTGGAAACATTAGTTTTCTTCCTTAAGCTAAGATTAAACCACATTAATCTGGATAGTTCTGTGTGCACCTACAGAGCTTTGTTGGAGGCTTTGACCACTGGCAGCAGCCTCAGAAGAACCTCCTCTGAAGCAGAGTATTTCTTCAGGTCAAACACATCCAGATCTTTTTCTGATGACAGTAGGATGAAGACCAGAGCTGACCATTGAGCACGAGACAGTTTATCTGTGGAGAGACTTCCTGATCTCAGGTACTGTTGGATCTCCTCCACTAGAGAACGATCATTCAGTTCATTCAGACAGTGGAACAGATTGATGCTTCTCTCTGCAGACACATTCTCACTGATCTTCTTCTTGATGTACTCGACTGTTTTCTGATTGGCCTGTGAACTACTTCCTGTCTGTGTCAGCAGACCTCGTAGGAGAGTCTGACTGGTCTGCAGTGAAAGACCCAGGAGGAAGCGGAGGAACAAGTCCAGGTGTCCATTTGGACTCTTTAACGCCTCGTCCACAGCACTCTGGTAAAAATGTGTTGGTTCAAGTTTGTCTTTAAAGACTTTAGACCACCAGGATGTTGTTTGTTGTTCTGCCAGCAGATTGATTCCAGACTTGATGAATGTCAGATGGACATGAAGAGCAGCCAGAAACTCCTGAACACTCAGATGGACGAAGCAGAACACCTTGTCCTGGTACAGCCCTCTCTCCTCGTTAAAGACCTGTGTGAACACTCCTGAGCACACTGAGGCTGCTCTGATATCGATGCCACACTCTGTCAGGTCTGATTCATAGAAGATCAGGTTGCCTTTCTGCAGCTGCTCAAAAGCCAGTTTTCCCAGAGACTCAATCATCTTCCTGCTCAATGGACTCCAGTGTGGATCTGTCTCAGCTCGTCCATCATACTTGATGTTCTTCAGTTTGGACTGAAGCACCAGGAAGTGGATGTACATCTCAGTCAGGGTCTTGGGCAGTTCTCCTCCCTCTTTGCTTTTCAACACATCCTCCAGAACTGTAGCAGTGATCCAGCAGAAGACTGGGATGTGGCACATGATGTGGAGGCTTCGTGATGTCTTGATGTGAGAGATGATGGTGCTGGCCTGCTCCTCATCTCTGAATCTCTTCCTGAAGTACTCCTCCTTCTGTGGGTCAGTGAACCCTCTGACCTCTGTCACCATGCCGACACACTCAGGAGGGATCTGATTGGCTGCTGCAGGTCGTGTGGTTATCCAGAGGCGAGCAGAGGGAAGCAGTTTCCCCCTGATGAGGTTTGTCAGCAGCATATCCACTGATGTGGACTCTGTAACATCAGTCAGGTTCTCAGTGTTGTGGAAGTCCAGAGGAAGTCGACACTCATCCAGACCGTCAAAGATGAACACAACCTGGAACTCTTCAAACCTGCAGATTCCTGCTTCTTTGGTTTCAGTGAAGAAGTGATGAACAAGTTCCACCAAGCTGTACTTTTTCTCTTTCAGCACATTCAGCTCTCTGAAAGTGAATGGAAATGTGAAGTGTATGTCCTGGTTGGCTTTGCCTTCAGCCCAGTCCAGAGTGAACTTCTGTGTTAAGACTGTTTTCCCAATGCCAGCCACTCCCTTTGTCATCACTGTTCTGATTGGTTCATCTCTTCCAGGTGAGGCTTTAAAGATGTCTTCTTGTCTGATTGTTGTTTCTGGTCTGTCTGGTCTATCTGGTTTCCTGGATGCTGTTTCAATCTGTCTGATCTCATGTTCATCATTGACCTCTGCAGTCCCTCCCTCTGTGATGTAGAGCGGTGTGTAGATCTGATTCAGAAGGGTTGGGTTTCCTGCTTTAGCGATCCCCTCAAACAGACACTGAAACTTCTTCTCCAGGTTAGACTTGAGTTTACGTTGACACTTTCCAGCACGAGTTTCTGAATGAACAAACAACAAATGAAATCAGTGAGTGTATCCTACAGAAAGTCTAGAAATCTGAACATGTAAGTGTGTCTGTGTAGTTTTTCCTCCTCCATCAGTTTTATTCAGCTCATCAGTGGAGGACAAACAGCCTCTGATCTGATGCAGATGTGTGCAGCATATTTACAGCAGAGTTTGAAATATAAACCTCTCCCATGTTGCCTCCATTTCCTCTCCATCATGTTAAATCTGTTAAAATCCTCTTACTGCTCTGCAGACGCTCAGCCAGCTCCTCCTGCTGCATTTTCCTCAGGAAGTGCAGTGTGATCTTCAGAAATGCCTCTCTGCTGCTCCTCCTCTGCTCTTCCTCCTCACCGTCCAACCCCTCCTCATCCTCACTCTGATTCTCTAAGCATTCTGGGTCATCTGGACTCAGACCCCTCTGGACTCTCTTCAGCTCGTTCTTCACAAAAGTGACGATGTTCTCCTCCAGCAGCTGGAACAGAAAGATAAAGTGAACATTTAATTTAAACTGGTAGAACACAACATGTGATTCATGTGTCAGTCTGAAGGCCTGCTGGTCTAAACAGAGCAGCATGGACACTGTTAGGACCTGAATGCTACTTTAGTATTTCATCTGTGGTTGATATTTTTTATTAGTGGTTAGTATTTAATAGTTTAATTCAAATTAGGTTTATTACATGCTACCTATGTTAAAAAACGTGCAATTATTTACTTAATCGGTGTCCGATGATTAAAGAAAACTACAATAACCAGAATGAATCGCACGTCTCGTCCAATCAGACTGACTGTAGCCTACTGATGGGTTGTTGAGGCCAGCTGAGCACCAAAGACAAAGTTAATGAGCTGTGAATATCTCTTTACAGAGGCTTATTTTCATTTACAAAACGTTTTTCCTCATTGAGTCTACTCAGTACTGGTGGTCTCTGATCATAAAACAAACGGTGTGTTGGAGTCAGTTATGTGGACCATTGTAAACTTACTTATAAAGTCTGATTGGTTGATAGATTGACAGATTTAATGGTAGTTTTCTTCCACAGTATGCTGATATTTTCAGTATTTTCAGTTTGAGTATTTATTAGTATGACATTTTAAAACCCAGATGTTTTACTGTCCTTGAAGGCACCGCTATAGAAAATGAGGACACATAGTTTGTTGTCTAATGCAGATCTCCAGAGTCCGCCAGATGATGACTTTTGCTAGTAACTGAGTGGGGAGCTCTGGGTGATGGCAACATGGAGGGAAGTTAGACATTGTTCTTTTACATATACTGTCCACATTGTAAATACATATACAATGCTGTTTGAAAATCGTTGTTAGTACATGTACCAGGCAGGGAGTTCCGGTCCTCTGCAATGAGGCCAACGCGGAAGTAACTTAAAACTGCATTCTATCAGAAGGCCACCAGGGGGCGACTGTTTTGGTGTCAAAAGGACTTCCGTCTCTATACAAGTCAATGGAGAATTCACCAACTTCTCACTTGATTTCTAACCTCAGTAAACGTTTTCAAAATGCGTTTATGGTCTCAATCGCTAGTTTAAAGCCTTCTTCAATGCAGTATGATGTTCATTTGGGACATTTTGGCCTCCCTGATTTTATATGTGACGATAAAGCAGGGTATGCATTAGGGCGTGGCTACGTCGTGATTGACAGGTTGATTGGTTCACAGGTTCAGGAGGGCGCCTCATGCTCCTCCTGATGCCCATATAAGTAGAATCTGTGTTTTTATTTTTCCCAGCATGCACCGGAAATTTTCAAGATGGCGCTGCTCAGATCCGATACTATTGGCTTCCGAGCAGCAGTCCACAAACCAATGGGTGACGTCACGGATGTTACGTCCATTATATATACAGTCTATGACATGTACTCACCATAAATATGGAGTCCAGCTGTGTTTGATGCTGCTGTGCAGACTGATCACTGGGAACCTCTGAGCTCTGCTGCTGAACTCTGTGGAGAAAACATCACGTTTTAGGACATGACTTATTAAAGATGTTCTGTCATGATGAGCCATTTTAGATTTTTTCTCTTCTTCAATACATTAAAAACATTCTTGTGTTTAACAATCCTTTCTGTCAGTTATAAATCTGTTCAGTCAGTTTATCAATCCTGAGATCAATATTCTGACCTTTGCTCAGCAGGGTCCATCTTTGAAGTTAGCTCAAGACAGACACATCCAAGTTAGCTGCTGCTCTGATCATTGATGTGATGTTTTTATAGTTACACACACATATTGATATAGTGACCATGTTGGTGTCTTATAACACTGAACTCTTTGACATGTGACTGTTGCACAGGTGTACACTGTGATGTCACTGCTGAAACTATATATTGATTCCTCTTCTCAGGAGAGTCAGATAATAACAAACTTCACTTTTAAATTATTACCTTCCATCAGCAGGTTGTCCATCTTTAATGTCAATAGGACGATCCATAGACCAGTCACTCTTCATGGACACACAGCTGGGTTCAGGAGAGTCTGCTCTCTGCTGCTGCATCCTGATACAAACAAACAATTAACAAATCAAAGACTCTCTTTGTTAATCTGAGTTATTGTGACTTATTATTCAGTAGTTGATAGTCAGATGTGACAGTGAGTGTGAATAATGATGGAGGAGTGATGTGAGTGGAGAACAGTGATGGACAGTTAGAGATCCTCATCTCACCTCTGAGCTTTGGTCTGGCTGTCATGTTCCCCACACAGAGAGCTTTTAGAGGGAGGGACTCCCTCCTCTCTGTCCTCACACTGATCCATAGCAGAGAAACAGCTTCACACAAACACAACAACATGCTCATTCATTACAACCAGCTGCACATCACACAGGTCTGCACTGCTGTCTAACATCCTGTCATTACTCATTCCACCACCAGATGGAGCCAAAGTAAGAACTTATAGTTTAATACATTCTTGAATGTTTCAGTGACTTTTCATTTGTCAGTATGGAGACACATCTCAGTTTAAATGGAGATGATCTGGTGGTGGAGTCAGCTACATGGAAACAAGATATGAAAATACTGACCAGGTGAATTCAGATCCACATCCTGTCACAGAGTCATTCTACCTTCACCTGCAGAGGAAACACAGAGAGAGAAACTGCAGCTGATCCTCCTTCATCACTCTCAGATTATTTTTTATGCAATAATCTGTTTTAGTCATTGCTGTTTTAATCAGAGACTGTACTGAATTACTTCTGTAACATCTGTGAGTAACTTTAACAGATTATTTAACATCTAACCCTAACCTAATAGGCGGCGCTGGGCACATGTGGAGGACTCAGTAATCAGCAGAGACAAAAAGGACAAACAAAGGAAGTGAGAGAAGGAAGAAGAATCAATAGATTGAATTGAATATTTATCAGGTATGAACAGAAATTAAAGGATGAACAATTTATTTATTAGTCTACACTTTTTGGATCAGAGCTCTGAACAGGACATATCTTTGTTAATTATTTTATATCATTGTATAATATTTTCTTATTATTATTACGTACATTTAAGAAATAGTCATGTAAAATGATTTCATTTAATGTTTTCATAAACCAGTCGTGGTTTACTCGCATCCTCCTTTTAAATGTAGATACTTTTATTGCTGTTTCATTAGCTTCTAACCTACTTCATCATAACAAATAGTTACATATGCATGAGGATATTTTTATTTGTCTATATTTATGGTTGTAGTTGTTATAGCTGTGATATATTTTATTTCATCTTACAAGAATGTTTCTTGTCTTTCAATCACAGTTAAATTATAAAAATGAATTTCAGCTTTGACAAAATGTTTTTCTTATTTCTTCTGGTGTTTTGTTCATTCCAGCAGTGCAGCAAACAAAGCAACATAACACATCACTATAACTTCCATCTCTACTGATATCAGATCATTTTAAACACCTGCAGACACAAACATGATGAAAACTGTCAGTTACGTTACCTTTAGATGCTGAAAATCATCTGAATGAAGCCGATGAGTGAAGGTGAAATATATCAGCAGCTTCAACCAGGAATCCAACCAGAAGAATAAACATGTAACTCACAGCAGGAGATTTTTAAAGGTTGATTCACAAACAGTCTCATCTCTCTGTACTCATGTTTGATCTGAAGGTTTAAGGAAAATCTGATAACAGAATAACAGCTTTGAACTTTGGTACAGCTGAAGTCAAACATTAATGGCAGTGTAAATATTCATTAGTTGAATCATGAAGTCTGATGATAGTTTTATATTTGTACCTTTTTATATTCTTACAACACAAAAGTTGGCAAGATGGAATTTATCTGTAGTAAATGTCCTAAATATGTGAATATGTATAAAATGAGACAAATGAATGTACGTTTCTGTTTCCATTATTAATGTTTATTAACATTATAGGTTTGTGTGTATGTGAGAACAGTAGTCTATGTTTGTCTAAAGATGATAGGTTCAAGGTGAAAAAGGGAAAGTCCACTGGGCTTTTTTTTTAATTCACCAGATAACATCATTTAACTGTATTTAGCTTCATGAGAGAATACAATGCAGTGCTCTCCAGTCCTGCTCGTTCTGTATTATGAAGCACAGCAGATCAATGAAAAATATGGTTGCAACCAAAATGACATGGATGTGTTGGTATGGGTGTCAGAGTGTGGTGTGTGTGTGTGTGTTTGTATTGAAAAATGAATGTGTGTGTGTACGTAAATGTGTGTATGTGCAGATACAAAAATATGCTCTGCATTTATAGCATTAGGTCTAAATCCCTCTCTCACAAACACACACGCTTTGAATGTGTGTGTAAGTGTGTCAGTGTGTGTAAGTGTGTCAGTGTGTATAAGTGTGTCAGTGTGTGCCTGTGTGTGTTTGAGAGAGAGATAAAGAGAGAGACAAATTTAGACAAAATGCTATAAATGCAGAGCCTGCAAGTCAATATAAATGATCAATTTGTATCTGCACATACACACATACATTACACACTCTGACACCCATACCAACACATCCAGGTCATTTTGGATGCAACCACATTTTTCATTGGACCGTTCTTGCATGTTGTGTGGGCCTTCTAGTGTTTTGCTGGCCTGCAGTGGATCTTCCTGTTACATCTGAAATGCATACACATTTTAATTTAATTGGATAACATGTCTTCTGTTGCGAGCATGAACTTCAGCTCCTCAGAAGAACATGCAGTGAAACATCTACAGGTTCACTGTTATTACCTGGTTCAGAAAACTGCAAGTCATCAAGACATCAGCCATCCAATGAGACTCACAGGAAAACCACTGAGACACTGAAAGAAAAACAGAATGGGTCAAAATTAAGATACTGCAATAAAACGTTTATCTGCCAACAATACATACATTCATAGTGTCAGACCAAAATAGTGGAAGTCCAAGAAATGGGCAACACATAAACATTGTGCAACTCAGGACTAGAGTGATGTATGGCTAAGCTGATATAAGCTTATGGCAGATATAGCTGCATCACAGTATATATCAGCTGATGTGTAACAAGAAACTAGCTTTGCAGTCATTTAGAAACAGTGTCAATATTACAAAACTAGTTTACAAGAGGGCACTGATAAGTTGATATTGACTCTCCTCAGGTCTTGGTGTTTGTTTTCAGCAGAAACTCTTCCACTCTGTCGGGCTCTCTGATGTTTGGTGGCCTGCTCTGGTAGCTGCAGCCTCACATCACACACATGCTCTCAACTCGCTCAGCTACTGGATGTTTTCATTTTAAAAAAATACAGAGCTTATAATACACTGTTGTTTTGCTTCTGTGTTAAAAAAGGCCTTCAGCATAGCCACACACAACAAGAAAAAAAAAGTAATTACAGTGGACTTAGACTCTAATGATAATCATAATACTGGTGTAACATAGATATTTGCTGAGGCTCATGTGTCTACAACTGTATAAAAGAGACTGAGACACAATATGTATGAGATCTGTGACAGAGAGCACACAGGCAGCATTAAAGTCAGTTATCTTTAATTGGATCAATGAGAAAAGTAAAGGTGGCTAAATGACTTTATGGCTCTATCTCAATATTTAACAGAGCATTGTCTCTCTACCTTTATTTTCTCTGACCTCCTTGCTTTAACTGTTAAGACATGATAACGTTAGCTTCAGTAGTTCTGGGCATGTTTCTACAAATCTTTGGTTTATTTTACAGTCCATCAAACCCACTGATTCACTGATTAACATACTTATAATATACTTAACGTTAGCATACCTAGCATCATCAACATGGTTTTATTATCTACATAAAGTCACCTTTAAGGAGAAATATCTGTCACCATATTCAAACAAATGTTATTTTATCTCCACATTAAATCAGCAAGGTAAACACTGGCTGCTGCTGGTGTTAAAAAGTGTTAAACAGAAAAGAAAAACCTCACGAGACCCTGTTTATATCTGCAGTGTGAAATGTTTGTCTTCACATTATTAACAAAAGTACATAACACTGTGTTAATTTATCACAAAGCTAATATAAAGTAATAAAAACTCTCACCTGTCTTTCTCTCAGAGGACACACGGTGACGCTGTCTGTTGGGAACCGTTACAACCGTTACGACCGTTACATTTTAAATGATTGAACCTTCCTGCAGGGGGCGCTCCTCTCTCCTCCTTCCTCAATGTCTCTGTCTAAAGGCAACTTGGAGATGTTTTTGTCATTACACATTACACACATAACTTTATAAGATTTACACACATTTATAATAAAACAAATCACAATCTGTTGTTCACAGCATATGGTGCTTAATTTAGGATATGAGACCCCCCCTTCCCCTCCTGTAAAATGGTCTCACCCACTTCTCTACTTTAAAACCAGAACATTGAATCAACATTGATTTAATGTTGGCATTTCAACTACAAAATTCAACCTTAATTCAATGTCGGTCCAATGACATTTTTTCAACAATAAAAACAGTCAAACCAAACCAAAAATCAACCAAAAGTCAACCTTACTGACTATAATTCAGCGTTGAATGAACATATTTTGCTATTTGTGAAGATATTCCCAGTTCAGTAGAAACTCAATCCCAGCCCTCCTACCGCTGTGGCAGTGAGTTTATCACAGTGACCGTGCAGCAGCAGCAGCAGAAGAAGAAGAAGAAGAAGACTTCTCCTCACTGGAAACACTTCTTGGGGTCTACCGCCATCTGGTGGCCGTAAGTGTGTACTGTCTCTCACACACTGCGGGAAAATCTCCACGCAACTTCTAACAGGAACATAAACCTGACCCGTACGACAGGTCATAAACAAAATTAATTACTTTACTAATTTAAATTAATTAAACTCTACAAACACTGTTCATTATCACGTTTTGTTACACTGTTCAACTCAGCTTCTTCTAACACAATAAACATTTATAAACTATTTTCGTTAATAAACAAAATACATTAACTGCTAAACATGTTGTACTAAAGGCTTTCTTCATACTGTTATATTATCGGTTGGTCGCTAGTGTTCAAAAATATGTTAACACAAATATAAATGCAGTTAATTGAATCAGAACTCACCGAAACCTCTGTGGCTTATTGAAGGTACTTTTAAACAAATCCCAACCAGGCAGGTTTTGTTTTTCAGATACTTTATTAACTCTTTTTAGAAGTATTTTTCTCTCTATTTCTCTTCTGCTGCTTGTTTCTGCCTTTCTGCTCTGTGAGCTTCTGCTGTATCAGGAAGGTGCAAAGATCTCTTAAAAGAAGCGTCACTATGACTTTTAAAGGCTTCAACTGTCCCCATTCATTTATCATCAAACCATGTTTTAACTGACTTAATTAATTAATTATGTACATTTTAACTTATTTAATCTATTTATGGATTTAAATGTATTATTTATGTTTGTTTGTCTGATTTTAATGTGGGTTACACCTTGTTTTTACAGTTTACCATGTCTGACTGTAACTGAACTCAAAACCAGTCTAACCTGTAGAAAGAAACCCAGTCAGTGTCAGATATCAAACATCACATGATGTAGTTCTACTATCTGTCCACTAGATGGAGCCAACTGAACATCTAATGAGCTAAAGATCAGCTCAGCATCATCAGCTGCTGTTAATATCTCTGACCAACAACATCACTCAGCAGTTTGGTTCAACTTGACTTTGATGCTTTTTCATCCAAAACACAAACATCTGACATCTCTGAGTTTATTTTTAGCTTCAGATTCTCTAATTTCTTCCATTACAGGTGTCTTTGAGTCTGATGTTTGACCTTTGGACAGCTACTTTGTGTTTATCTCAGCCTTGATCAGAAGGAGAGAGGACAGATGTGGAGCTCAAATAAAGTCATATAATGTAATTTATAATAATGTGTCAGATATGATTTTTCCAGCTTGTTTTGCAGAATCTGAACAAATATTCACTGCCAACCTTCACATATGTTAGTTTGTGTTGTGAATGTTGTATTACTTGTTTGATGTCTTTAATACCTTACATCAGGTGTCAGCAACAAGGTTTAACCATGGACCAATTTATTCAGGATCTTTCATTGGGGGGCTGTTAACTGCTGCAGTGGAAACTTTTCTTTGAATTCATTGAAGAATAAAATTTATTTATAACACTGTTAAGGACTGTATCTGAGGGGGAAATGGCATCAAAACACCATTTCTGTTGGACTGTCAAACATTTGTGTTTGTGAAGAACAAACTTGTTCTTTAATTTCAATTACGTTTAATAGACTTAATTTCAGCACCTTTACTGTTCAAATAGAAGGTCACAACCATTATTTTAATGCCTCTCCTGGTGTTGGGGCAGGATTAGATGTAACCTGTTTCCAGTTTTTGACCTTTTTCTCTAATCTTTGATTTATGCCGAAATATTGGATAATTTGAACATTTATTGAAATGAAACCATGTGAGAAGTTTAGAGGGAAAAATCACTATTTGGTGGAGCTGTTAACAACTCATAAACATCTGAAATGTGAGCCGACTACACACTGCTTTTTGTAAGACGTCAAAAGACAAAAAGGTTGGAAACCACTGGTTTCATCATTAACAATGTGTTGTATTTTAAAAGTTTGTTATATTGTTTTATTATCCATTGTATCAGTAAAGTGAGGATGCTTTCAACAATGATTACATGAAATTTTTATTGATAATGGTGAGATAAAATACATATGAGAAGCACAAAACACTCTGGGCTTCCACATCTGGACAGATGTTATTTGATTAAAACATGAATAAAGCTTCATGCTGCTCATTGGATCCTGACAGTAACAACAGCAGAGTCAACTGAGACTAATCAATGAATCACGTAGAAGGAAAAATAACTGAATGTTTGAGTCTGAGACAGATCTGCTTCACAGTGCAGAGTGTGTGTGATGTTTGATTTCAGCAGCTGATCTTCAGTCAGCAGAATTTCTGTCCACAGGAGAGACTCTCCCTCCTACAGAGGACACAGAGAGACTCTCCCTCCTACAGAGACACAGAGAGACTCTCCCTCCTACAGAGGACACAGAGACACTGAGGAACCAGACCAGACTCCAAATCCAGCATTCAGAGGTTCAGTGAATGTGGTGTTGAAGGTGTGGAGGTGGATCAGTGTGTCAGAGGAGACTCTGTAGAAGGACAGAGTACCAGCAGGACAGTCCACATACACTGCTACTCTGTTAGAGACAGAGGAGGAGGAGGAGGAGATGGATGTTTTTTTGTTATTGTGCCAGACAGAGTAACAACCATCATCAGAGCAGTCCAGACTCCAGGACTGATCATTCCTTCCAAACTCACAGTCATCTCTGCATCCTCTCCTGCTGATTCCTCTGTAACTCACTGATGTAAAAACTGTTCCTGTCCAATCGACCTCCCAGTAACAGCGACCAGTCAGATCATTTCTACACAGCAGCTGAGGCCAGCAGTCAAATCTGTCTGGATGATCAGGATACGACTGATCCTCTTCCACACATGACACCTTCCTGTTGTTGTCAGACAGTTTGAGATTTTTGTGTGCTGTGTTTGTGTCCAGTTCCAGTTCACAGGCATCTGATGGGACAGGACAAGAACACCACACAATACAACTGCAGTTTATCATCTGGTGATTTAACAACTTTACTCACAATTACCAACATTAGACCATTCAAACATAAACCATCTCCATAACAACTGAGACACTCCATGACCGAGGGAGCCCATGAGATGTGACTGCTTTAGAGCAAGTGGGAATTTTTGTTCAACCAAATTCAGACTTAAGTCGGTAATATTCATGTTTTTTAATTGAGTTTGGTGTAAAGTGAAGGTCTTTACACATCAAGTCTGTTATTTTCATATCAAACTGTCGTCTGTTACAAACACATTTTTGTCCAAATGCTCCAAACAGCTGAAGTCAGTATGAATGAATGAACTTCATCTGCAGGAGAGACATGAGGGACATTTTGGAGCAGGTAGCGCCACCATGTGGACATTTATAAACATTTCTCTTTTAACTCCTGAACTGTGACGAACAGAAGGACATTTCTGTTTCATGGATTCATTGGTTTAAGATAAATGTCAGTTTAGGCCACGCCCATTTCTGACAAAACACATTTCCCATCATTTTGAACTTTTTTCTCTTCTTTTACATATTTTTCTCAAAGTTCTCATGAATCAAACTGGAAACACACTCACATTTCCTCACATCAAGTTTCAGTCTCTCTGGTCCACCATGGTCCAACATGGAGGAAGAGACAAAGACACAATCACTCATCAAACACCTTCACTCATATCCACCATTAAACATGAACTACAGTCCATCAGTTAGTCAGAGTGTCTGTCCATCTGTCCGTACCTGAGAGTGTCCACCTGTCTGTCCATACCTGAGAGTGTCCACCTGTCTGTCCATACCTGAGAGTGGCCATCTGTCTGTCCATACCTGAGAGTGTCCACCTGTCTGTCCATACCTGAGAGTGTCCAGTCTCCAGTGTGGATCCTCCAGTCCACCAGACAGAAGCTTCTCTCCTGAGACTCCTGGATGACTGTAGCTCAGGTCCAGCTCTCTCAGATGGGAGGGGTTGGAGCTCAGAGCTGAGGCCAGAGAAGTACAGCCTTCCTCTGTGATCACACATCCTGACAGACTGAACACACATAACAGTTAATTTAATAAGCTTCTCATGATACTGCAGCCGCAGAGTTTATAACAGAGGTATCACAGCCTTCCACATCATCAACTGATATTCCATCTGCCACCTCCCTATTTTGACATATTTATGATAGACATGGTTTTCAAATAAAGTAAAAGATTTGTTGCTAACTTATTTGTCCATCTCGTGTGTGTGTGTGTGTGTGTGTGTGTGTGTGTGTTCGTGTTCATTCACTTATGATCAGTGCGTGTGATTTGGTGATTGTGCTGGGAGTAATTTGGGGCCACCAAAATCCTAGGGCCAGCCCTTGAAAGGAATTTTACCTACTACACACTTGATATTACAACACTTCACCTCAGACATTACACAAAATCTTTTTCGTATCAAAAACTCTTCATGTAAACTAGAAATCGGGGGAAGCAATAATATTACTTTAAAAATGTAGTACTATAATGACCTGAGAGTTTCCAGTCCGCAGTGTGGACTCTCCAGTCCAGCAGAAAGCTGCTTCACTCCTGAATCCTGCAGGTTGTTGTTACTCAGGTCCAGATCTCTCAGACTAGAGGACTGGGAGCTGAGAACTGAGGACAGAGCTGCACAGCTTCTCTCTGAGAGGTTACAGCCACTCAACCTTAAGAAAAATCAGCGGAACAAAAGGAAACAATTGCAATCATTAATATTCTTCTTTGAGCAAAGATTAAAGGTTCTACAGTATATATTGTAATCAGCATCCTTTTGCTTGCTCTCGCAGGTGTGCTCGCACTCCATCATCACTATTTTAATGCAGAGTAAAAATTCCTTCTTATTAGTGACACCGACAGCCATTTAGTGAGCTGCAGTCAGCATCCACTTAAAATTAGGCCATAGTGGTCTGATACTATTCCAATATCTATTATTTTTTAAATTACATAACACAAGTAGGGTAGGGATTTGGTGTTAATAGCATTACTAATCTTGAAAACCATTTTTGTTATACTCTGCTGGAATAGATATCACAATATAAATGTTAAACTGACAAATCTAGTCTATTAAAATCCATTCCAAAATAATCTGGGCTGCTCTAAATGCAAATCATTGATACCCAACAATGATATGTAAATGTGGTACTCTGAACTGAATATTATAGCAGAGCCGGATTAACAACATGGGCATATTATTATTGTCTTATGGTTCTTTATCTGATCCTGGTCACTCTGTTCTCCTTTCTTCCTCTTCTGTTTGCACCTACAGAGCTTTGTTGGAGGCTTTCACCACTGGCAGCAGCCTCAGAAGAGCCTCCTCTGAAGCAGAGTATTTCTTCAGGTCAAACACATCCAGATCTTTTTCTGATGACAGTAAGATGAAGACCAGAGCTGACCACTGAGCAGGAGACAGTTTATCTGTGGAGAGACTTCCTGATCTCAGGTACTGTTGGATCTCCTCCACTAGAGAACGATCATTCAGTTCATTCAGACAGTGGAACAGATTGATGCTTCTCTCTGCAGACACATTCTCACTGATCTTCTTCTTGATGTACTCAACTGTTTTCTGATTGGTCTTTGAGCTATTTCCTGTCTGTGTCAGCAGACCTCGTAGGAGAGTCTGATTGGTCTGCAGTGAAAGACCCAGGAGGAAGCGGAGGAACAAGTCCAGGTGTCCATTTGGACTCTTTAAGGCCTCGTCCACAGCACTCTGGTAGAAACGGGTTGGTTCAGGTTTGTCTGTAAGCGCTTCAGACCACCAGGATGTTTTTTGTTCTTCTGCCAGCAGATTGACTCCAGCCTTGATGAATGTCAGATGGACATGAAGAGCAGCCAGAAACTCCTGAAGGCTCAGATGGACGAAGCAGAACACCTTGTCCTGGTACAGCCCTCTCTCCTCTTTAAAGACCTGTGTGAACACTCCTGAGTACACTGAGGCTGCTCTGATATCGATGCCACACTCTGTCAGGTCTGATTCATAGAAGATCAGGTTGCCTTTCTGCAGCTGCTCAAAAGCCAGTTTTCCCAGAGACTCAATCATCTTCCTGCTCTCTGGACTCCAGTGTGGATCTGTCTCAGCTCGTCCATCATACTTGACGTTCTTCAGTTTGGACTGAAGCACCAGGAAGTGGATGTACATCTCAGTCAGAGTCTTGGGCAGCTCTCCTCCCTCTTTGCTTTTCAACACATCCTCCAGAACTGTTGCAGTGATCCAGCAGAAGACTGGGATGTGGCACATGATGTGGAGGCTTCGTGATGTCTTGATGTGGGAGATGATGGTGCTGGCCTGCTCCTCATCTCTGAATCTCTTCCTGAAGTACTCTTCCTTCTGTGGGTCACTGAATCCTCTGATCTCTGTCACCATGCCGACACACTCAGGAGGGATCTGATTGGCTGCTGCAGGTCGTGTGGTTATCCAGAGGCGAGCAGAGGGAAGCAGTTTCCCCCTGATGAGGTTTGTCAGCAGCACATCCACTGAGGTGGACTCTGTAACATCAGTCAGGATCTCATTGTTGTGGAAGTCCAGAGGAAGTCGACACTCATCCAAACCGTCAAAGATGAACACAACCTGGAACTCTTCAAACCTGCAGATTCCTGCTTCTTTGGTTTCAGTAAAGAAGTGATGAACAAGTTCCACCAAGCTGTACTTTTTCTCTTTCAGCACATTCAGCTCTCTCAAAGTGAATGGAAATGTGAAGTGTATGTCTTGGTTGGCTTTTTCTTCAGCCCAGTCCAGAGTGAACTTCTGTGTTAAGACTGTTTTCCCAATGCCAGCCACTCCCTTTGTCATCACTGTTCTGATTGGTTCATCTCTTCCAGGTGAGGCTTTAAAGATGTCTTCTTGTGTGATTGTTGTTTCTGGTCTGTCTGGTTTCCTGGATGCTGTTTCAATCTGTCTGATCTCATGTTCATCATTGACCTCTGCAGTCCCTCCCTCTGTGATGTAGAGCGGTGTGTAGATCTGATTCAGAAGGGTTGGGTTTCCTGCTTTAGCGATCCCCTCAAACAGACACTGGAACTTCTTCTCCAGGTTAGACTTGAGTTCACGCCGACACTTTGCAGCACCAGTTCCTGAATGAACAAACAACAAATGAAATCAGTGAGTGGATCCTACAGAAAGTCTAGAAATCTGAACATGTAAGTGTGTCTGTGTAGGTTTTCCTCCTCCATCAGTTTTATTCAGCTCATCAGTGGAGGACAAACAGCCTCTGATCTGATGCAGATGTGTGCAGCATATTTACAGCAGAGTTTGAAATATAAACCTCTCCCATGTTGCCTCCATTTCCTCTCCATCATGTTAAATCTGTTAAAATCCTCTTACTGCTCTGCAGACGCTCAGCCAGCTCCTCCTGCTTCATTCTCCTCAGGAAGTGCAGTGTGATCTTCAGAAATGCCTCTCTGCTGCTCCTCCTCTGCTCTTCCTCCTCACCGTCCAACACCTCCTCATCCTCACTCTGACTCTCTAAGCATTCTGGGTCATCTGGACTCAGACCCCTCTGGACTCTCTTCAACTCATTCTTCACAAAAGTGACGATGTTCTCCTCCAGCAGCTGGAACAGAAAGATAAGTGAACAGTTAATTTAAACTGGTGGAAAACAACATGTAATTAATTTTACAGTCTGAAGGCCTGCTGGTCTAAACAGAGCAGCATGGACACTGTTAGGACCTGAATTCTAATTTAGTATTTCATCTGCCGTTGATGTAGCTAAAGGAAAAAATCTCAGCTGTGAATATGATGTTTTATAAAAAACTAGGTCACCTATACAGTAGAAATGTGCCATTTAGATTTGAAATAAAGGTTTTACATTTTCCATACTTCTCTTAAGGGGAAATGCTACAACAACCAGAATGCTTTGCACGTGCCTCGTCTAATCAGTCTGCCTGTCTCCATTGGATGTGTGTTACGGCCAGCAGAGCAATGTAGACAGTGAGTGAGCTGCGAATATCTCTTTACCGTGGCTGTAATGGTGTGCTGGAGTCAGCTATGTGGATTATTGCACATTTATTAGGGCTGCATGGTGCTGGATGCTGACACAAGTTACACATAGGTTAACACAGTCATGGTTCTATATTCTGTCAGAAAACAGTCAGGTTTACCAAACTGCAATGTTTGTTGCAGAGCAGTGTTCTTCTCTCTCTTTTTCTTCCTCCACACTCTGTAGTATCTGAGTCCACAGTGCAATATTCAGCCTTGTATCATGAAACAAGTTTTCTTCCTAATATGCTGATATTTTACTGTCTGTTTTTTCCCCACATGGTAGGTTTTTTGAAAGACCCAGGATGTACTGTCCTTGAGGGCACCACAACAGAAAATGGGGAAACAAAGCTGTCTAATGCACATCTCCGAAGACCGCCAGATCACGAGTTTTGCCAGTAACTGAGTTGGGTACTCTGGGTGCAGGCAAAATGGAGGGAAGTTAAACATTGTTCTTTTGCATGCACTACCCACATTGTAATGATACATTTCTGATTGAAAATCTGCAAACTTGCTCTTTAATAGTAAAAAGTTTGTTAGTATATGTACACACCATAAATATGGAGTCCAGGTGTGTTTGATGCTGCTGTACAGACTGATCACTGGGAACCTCTGAGCTCTGCTGCTGAACTCTGTGGAGGAAACATCATGTTTAAGGACATTTAATGAATTAAATCTGTACACAGCTTATTAACGATGTTCTGTCGTGATGACAAAATAGACTTCAGTAAATGCTGCTCTGATTACTGGATGTCAGCAGATTGTTCAATATTAAATTTAATAGGGTGTTCTGGAGAGTCGGTTCTCTGCTGCTGCAGCCTGGTACAAATAAAAAAATGATAAAAGCATGCAGTTAAAACCAAAGAAATGAAGGATTAATCATCAGAATTAAACAGAAATCTTTCAGAACAGATAATGACAATGGTAGGCAACTTGGTCATGAGTCAACAGAAGAAGAAGGAAGTGAGGATGTTCCACAGGAATTCTATGGCTCAGCAACAATCTGTGTTAACCTCAATAACTAATTATATAAACATTCCAGTTTACTTTCAGATGGATGAACACAGCATCAAGCAGCGTATACTAGCACCATACCAGCAACCTGGAAAACCTGGCAGAGGCCCGCTTTGTGCCAAAGTAGAAGGGATCTTCCGAGATCAGCCAGTTTAGACCCATCTCTCTTCTGAGTGTAGAGGCCAAGATTTTCATCTCAGTCTTGGCAAGACGGATGACAGCCTACATGACGGAGAATGGCTACTTAAACACATCAATCTAGAATTTTCAAGCCTAAGAAGTCAAGAAGCATGGTGATAAGGAAGGGGAAGGTGACGTGTACAAGCGTCAAGTCCAAGGAGATGCTATCCCAACCATCAAGGAGAACCCCATCAAATGCCTGGGAAAGTAGTAAGATGATGTTGCACTCTGGAAGAATGTCCACAATTATTCCGATGCGATTATCGTCATATAACACTAACGTGCTATCATGAAATGCTTTGAAAAAGTTATTGTGCCCTTCAGCCGAGTTAAGTGCAATATATGGGACAAGTGCAATACTGTGTAGATCAGGAGTGACTGGGTACACTATCATTTGTTGTTGTATTTTCTGTTCACGTTCTTTGTTGGTGTTTTATGTGTCTGTGTTTGCAGCCCCGTAGTACTGCTGTCTACAACAAATTTCCCACAAGGGACAATGAAGTTTATCCTGCTGCCAAGGCTGATGCGGATATAACAGTCTATGAAATGCCTGTGACTGTGGTTGAAGGAATGGAAAGAAGCATCAAAAAGCATCTCAGGCAGGGGCTTGGAGTCCCTCCCAGTACAATAATGCTCAGAGACTCCAGAAACAAGCTGGTTAGGGGCAATGGAGTTACAACTAGGACAGGCTGCAAGTGGGCAGCAGATGTGGCAGTGAGACAGGCTAAAAGCTCACTGAGGTTAAAGGACATCATCGGGAACCCATGCAAAGGTCAGCAGGGGCTGGGAACTGCCCACTTTCATCAGTGGGGTAAGGCAAATGCAAAGGAGAGAAGGATAATGGTCCAGGCCAAGGTGTGGCAGTGGGATCAAGAAGTGCGAAAGGTGAAGGCCGTGGAACTAGCAACCGAGGGAAGCTGGCACACTTGCCCAAGACCACAACAATGACACAGGCCTCAAGCAACATCACTGCAGTTTATCCAGGAAGGGGAACGGTAATCTACTGTAAGGAGGACCAGAGCCAACATCCTCCACAAGGTGCGAGGGTGGAAGATGAGAGCAGATGTGGGAAGGAGATTGCATTCTCTTCGTCCAAACAGCGCTGAGACCTGACATTGTCATCTGGTCAGAGCAGGTGAAGAAGGTCATCCTTTTGGAATTGACTGAAGCCTGTGACGAGGCCCATGAGAGGAAGAGCCTTAAGTACCAAGACCTTGTTCTGGGGTACAGAGAGAAAGGGTGGCAAGCATGTCTGTTTTGTGTCGAAGTGGGGTGCAGAGGGTTCCTGGGACAGTCTGCGTGGACAGTGCTCACTGCACTGGGTATATCAGGTAAGGGGTGGAAAACAGCTGTGCGCAGGATTGGGGAGGCAGCAGAGACTCTTATTGGCTCTGGCATAAAAGGGAAGAAGAGGCATAGAGACCTGGAGCTGATGGGCAGTGATCTGGCAACCACTGCCGACCTGCCAACTGAGGATGTCATGGTTAAGGGTCAAGACGCCCGTTGAAGATTGACTAACTGCATTAATGGCATCCTCAGATGTATTATACAAGCCAGTGGCTGAGGGACAGTACTATTGACTGGGAGGAGACCGCGGGGTAGACCCAGAAGATGCTGGGGGGATTATATATCTTTCCTGGCCTGGGAACGCCTCGGGATCCCCCATGAGGAGCTGACGAGCGTTGCTGGGGAGAAGTATGTTTGGGCTACATTGATTTGCCTGATGCCATTGTGACCCAGCCTCAGATAAGCGGCAGACAATGGATGGATGGATGTTTTGAAAGTTACACACACACATATTGATATAGTGACCATGTTGGTGTCTTATAACACTGAACTCTTTGACATGTGACTGTTGCACAAGTGTACACTGTGATGTCACTGCTGAAACCATATATTGATGCATCTTCTCAGGAGAGTCAGATAATAACAAACTTCACTTTTAAATTCTTACCTTCCATCAGCAGATTGTCCATCTTTAATGTCAATAAGGTGACCCATAGACCAGTCACTCTTCATGGACACACAGTTGGGTTCAGGAGAGTCTGCTCTCTGCTGCTGCATCCTGATACTAACAAACAATTAACAAATCAAAGAGTTTAGAAATAAGAACTTTGAGCAGACTGTCAGCAGCTGAAGTTTTAGAAGCAGAATGAAAATCAGTAAGAAGACAGTGGATGAGAAACGTTCTCCTGTTCATCAAAATGTCATCTGATGAAAGATGCTGTCTCATCTTAGTTGATTAGTTGACTAATCAGTGGTTGAGCTCTTTGTTAACTCACAAAGTTAGTAGTTCATTCTGAGTTATTTTGGCTTATTATTCAGTAGTTGAGTGCCAGATAATGATGGAAGAGTGATGTGAGTGGAGAACAGTGATGGACAGTTAGAGATCAGATCCTCCAGTGATTTGGCCACCACTGCCAACCTACCATCTGGAAGACGTCGCAGTTAAGGGTCTAAATGCCCGGTGAAGGTTGGGCACCATCTGACAATATTAACTCTGGACCGAAGGCCACAGTCATTCAGTAAAGCAACTGCCTTAATGGTATCCTCTGATGTATTAAATAAGCCTGTGGCTGAGGGACAGTACTATTGACTGTATGTTTAGTTCCATTTGTGAGGGACTGTTTGCAGTTTTAATGAGATGGATTGTGCTGCATGAAAGAACAGACAAGACAACAAACACTGAAATGTAACACACCTTTTCACTTTGTTTCCTGTGTTCTGATTTGATTTTAATGTGGCCTGAGAAACCATTCATTGTCTCTTTACCAAAGGTTTTTCTGTTAATTATGACACAGTAAACACTGATATGAAAAGGAAAAATGTATACATAACATGCATTGTATCTTATTTTCTTTCTTTCTTTGATTTGTCTTTAATGAAACATTTTAGATTATTTTCTCTTCTTTAATAAATGAAAAACATTCTTGTGTCTAACAATCCTTTCTGTCAATTATAAATCTGTTCAGTCAGTTTATCAATCCTGAGATCAATATTCTGACCTTTGCTCAGCAGGGTCCATCTTTGAAGTTAGCTGGGACCGGGAGACGGTCTTATAACACTGAACTCTTTGACATGTGACTGTAGAGCAGGTGTACACTGTGATGTCACTGCTGACACTATATATTGATTTCTCTTCTCAGGAGAGTCACATAATAACAAACTTCACTTTTAAATTCTTACCTTCCATCAGCAGGTTGTCCATCTTTAATGTCAATAAGGTGACCCATAGACCAGTCACTCTTCATGGACACACAGCTGGGTTCAGGAGAGTCTGCTCTCTGCTGCTGCATCCTGATATAAACAAACAATTAACAAATCAAAGAGTTTAAAAAGATGAATTTTGAGCAGACTGTCAGCAGCTGAAGTTTTAGAAGCAGAATGAAAATCAGTAAGAAGACAGTGGATGAGAAACGTTCTCCTGTTCATCAACATGTCATCCGAAGAAAGATGCTGTCTCATCTTAGTTGATTAGTTGACTAATCAGTGGTTGAGCTCTTTGTTAACTCACAAAGTTAGTAGTTCATTCTGAGTTATTGTGACTTATTATTCAGTAGTTGAGTGTCAGATGTGACAGTGAGTGTGAATAATGATGGTGGAGTGATGTTTATCAAAGTTTTTTTCAAATAATTATGACACAGTAAACACTGACATGATAAGGAAATGTATACATACATATGCATCGTATCTTATTTTCTTTCCTTCATTGATTTGTCTTTAATGAAACATTTTAGATTTTTTTCTCTTCTTCCATAAATGAAAAACATTATTGTGTCTAACAATCCTTTCTGTCAATCATAAATCTGTTCAGTCAGTTTATCAATCCTGAGATCAATATTCTGACCTTTGCTCAGCAGGGTCCATCTTTGAAGTTAGCTCAAGACAGACACATCCAAGTTAGCTGCTGCTCTGATTATTGATGTGATGTTTTCAAAGTTACACACACATATTGATATAGTGACCATGTTGGTGTCTTATAACACTGAACTCTTTGACATGTGACTGTTGCACAGGTGAACACTGTGATGTCACTGCTGAAACTATATATTGATTCCTCTTCTCAGGAGAGTCAGATAATAACAAACTTCACTTTTAAATTCTTACCTTCCATCAGCAGGTTGTCCATCTTTAATGTCAATAAGATGACCCATAGACCAGTCACTCTTCATGGACACACAGCTGGGTTCAGGAGAGTCTGCTCTCTGGTTCTGCATCCTGATACTAATAAACAAACAATTAACAAATCAAAGAGTCTCTTTGTTAATCTGAGTTATTGTGAGTTATTATTCAGTAGTTGTGAGTCAGATGTGACAGTGAGTGTGAATAATGATGGTGGAGTGATGTGAGTGGAGAACAGTGATGGACAGTTAGAGATCCTCATCTCACCTCTGAGCTTTGGTCTGGCTGTCATGTTCCCCACACAGAGAGCTTTTAGAGGGAGGGACTCCCTCCTCTCTGTCCTCACACTGATCCATAGCAGAGAAACACCTTCACACAAACACAACAACATGCTCATTCATTACAACCAGCTGCACATCACACAGGTCTGCACTGCTGTCTAACATCCTGTCATTATTCATTCCACCACCAGATGGAGCCAAAGTAAGAACTTATTTAAAGATTGCCACTGATCTTTAATGTTAAATACATTTTTGAATGTTTCAGTGACTTTTCATTTGTCAGTATGGAGACACATCTCAGTTTAAATGGACATGATCTGGTGGTGGAGTCAGCTACATGGAACAAGATATGAAAGTACTGACCAGGTGAATTCAGATCCACATCCTGTCACAGAGTCATTTTCCCTTCACCTGCAGAGGAAACACAGAGAGAGATATTGAAACTGATCCATAGAGTTCATGTTGCACGTTTGCATGATGTCCAATAGATGGCGCTCGTTATCTCTGGAGGACCCAGTAATCAGTAGAGACAGAAAGGACAAAAATCAGGAGGAGGAAAAGGCAGAAGCAATAAATTTAACTGAATACTGATCAGGTATGAAGACAAATTAAACGATGAATTTTCCAATAATGAAAACAAACAAACAAACCTTAGACCGTAAACTTTTGACTATCTGATTATTGGGTAAGAATTCATTTATTCCTCAAATTTTGCAACAGCAAGCTGGCCCTCATAATGCAACTAGCCATTCAGATTTAACTCTCTGTAGGAATTGTAAGTATTCTGGTTCAGCAATAGAATACAACTTTAAGAGACAGTGTTACTAACTTTCATCTCAGTTTGTGCATGTTAAATCCTGGGTAAGCAGACTTACTCACATGAACCTGCATTTGCCTTTACTGGCCCCAATGTTTTATGCCCACTAGCACTACTAGAAGGTGCTGTGCCTACTCCTGTTCCATTGGAAGCTACTCCCCATAGTATAGACCACCACATTGTTTAGTTAGGATAGTGTACTGCCCAAGCTACATTACAAAGTGTCTGCCACACAACAAACATTGTTTTGTTATACTAGACAATTGCTTAACCCCACTGTCCATTACAGAGACACAAATGGAGAACCCATGTGTAGAGCAGTTTATATATTCCCCAGGACAGAACCTAGAAACTGGCTACCCTTAATTCATCAGCTGGTAGGATTTCAGTAAGTGCAGGAAAGCAGACTCACTACTGAAAGACAGGTATCATGCACATATCACATCCAAAGTCTGTTTGTTAAGCTTGCTTCTGAACTGCCACTGGCAAATCAACCTTGCCTGTCAGAGCAAAGCAGCCCCAGAAAACAAAGTTGATTTCCTTAGAGCACAAAATGCTTGCCTCCTTCTACATCCTTGCATATGTAGAAGATCTGCACTCAGCAGAATTAAGTCCTTGCTCACACAAAGAGGAATTGTTAAGACTTAGATCAGAACATCCTGCCCCATTTCAATTGTTCAGTCAATGTGATTCTGGTTACTCCGCTTCACACTACTCCCATAATGGAAGGTTAATTCCCTCTCCAGTTAGAAGCTCCTCGAACTCCACTGAGAGACAGAGCTAACAACCCAACTTCCCATCTCTCTAAAACAGACACTGAGGAGACATGTAGTTTATCTTCTAGAGGACCTGCCCAGTGATGCATGAAGCATTCATCCGTGCTCCAACAGGAGGACTAGAACATTGCAGAACTGTTGAGCCTTTTCTCTGCACTACCAGGACAGTGACTTTTCATAAAGCACTCATTACGGTTAACTCATGATCCACCTTTAAAACATAGCACTTAGATACTGTTTTATTGCTATTCAATTGGCTTCTAACCTTTTTCATTGTAACAAATACTTACATATACATCATTATATTTTTACTTCACTATATTTATGGTTGTAGTTATTACAGTTGTGCTCTTGGTCTGGTTAAATAACTGAATATCATGAATTCAAAGATGTTTTGAACAGTATTCCTGTGACCTTGTTTTAAGTTTATTATTTTATGTGTTTTATAACCTGTAAATCACTAACCATCCACCTGTGAAACAAACTCTTTTTGTTGGACTGTTGACTGTTGTAACTGTGGATTAGTAGTTCTTGACTTCAAGAACCAGTTTTACAAAAACACATTTGAAACATTTTGAGTTCATTTTATGAAAACATTGCTGTTTTAAAAGTATATATAGGTATATATAAGTATACTGTATATTTTCTTAATCATTATATTTAGCTAAAGTTTTGTAGAATGAATGTCGTCGTACCCAAACCATTTAACGCCCAGTGAGCAGGGTGGTGCACCACTTGAAAATGACCCAAATCTTTATATTATGTGAACTACATACTCATGCTCATAAAACTAATTTTATAGTATATATTGCTAGCTTAGCACAGGTGGAACAATGGGCAGTACAATAATAATATTAATGTCAATGTACATTATCATCAAGCTGTGACTGACTACAGTTTCAGAAAAATACAGTCTAGTAATAAATACAAACTTATTTTTTAGGTTCATGGTGATCGATGTCCCGCTGTGAATTTTATTGTACAGATGTTTCTAATATTATATATTATCAGCAGGTTGAATTTCAGCTTTGGCAAAATGAAGTTTTTCTTATTTCTTCTGTTGTTTTGTTCGTTTCACCAGTGCAGTAAACAAAGCAACATAACACACAACATGATGAAAACTGTCTGCTACGTTACCTTTAGATTAATGAAGCCGATGAGTGAAGGTGACATATATCAGCAGCTTGAACCAGAACACCAACCAGAAGAAGAATAAACATGTAACTCACAGCAGGAGGTTTTTAAGGTCTCGTCTCTCTGTGTTCATCTTTAATCTGAAGTCTTCTTTAAGGAAATCTGATCACAGAACAGCAGCTCTGAACTTTGGAACAATTGAAGTCAAACATTAACAGACAGTATAAATCTTTATCAGTTGAATCATGAAGTCTGATGATAGTTTTATTGTTTGTGCATTTTATATTCCAACAACAACACAAACATGGCAAGATGAATCATGTTTATCATATGAATAGAAATGATAGTCATTGATGTTTGGACTCTACAAGGACATCATCCCTGAGCAGCAGTGAGATCGATCCCCCCATAACCCATAACCCTAACCCTTCAGATGAGACTGATGACTGATGAAGTGATGGGAATACTGATACTACTGAGACTGGGTGAAGAAGGGGAGGTGGAGCTGCATGCCAGACTAGAGCTGAGAGAGAGATACATATTTAAAAAAGACAGCAAACAATGAAAGTGTGCTGCTGTGCTGTTGGATAAACGTGATCAGCAGGTGAATGTGAGTAAAATGAGACAAATGAAGCTTAGCCAAAGTTCAGTCAGGATGAACCTATTTCATAAAAGCATTCAGGGAGTTAACTCTTCCAGCCTTCTCTCTCTCACACATGCTCATTTATTTCCTAGTTGTCTCTCTCTTTCCTCCCTTCCTTCATCCCCCTTTCTTCCTTCCTTCTGTCCTTCCTTCCTCCCTCCATCCTTCTTTCCTTCCCTCCTTCCTTCCTTTCCTTCCTCCCCCTACATTCCTTCCTTCCTTCTTTCCTCTGTCCGTCCTTCCTTCCTTTCCTTCCTCCTTTCCTTCCTTCCTTCCTTCCTTCCTTCTTTCCTCTGTCCTTCCTTCCTTCCTCCCTTCCTTTCTTCCCTCGAGGACAACAGGAGGGTTATAATAAATGTCTCTTTTTATTCACTTGTATCTCCTGATTGAAATGAATGTACGTTTCTGTCTTCATTATTAATGTTCATTATAATAACAGGTGCGTGTGTATGAGGACAGTATGTTTGTCTGAGGTGTTTATCAGTGTTCAAGGTGGAGATTTTAATTCTCATAAAATGACATAGTTTAGACTTTAGAGAATAATAATACATCATCCCTTCTTCTGTTATCTGTTATATTTTGTGAGTAACATCTGAACCTGCAGTGTAACCAGCAACATGTCTCTGTCACTAAATATAATGTTGCAATGTTTCCTCTGAAGTAGAAGCAAAAGTAAACAGATGCATAGTTTTTAAATGCTTTAGGGCTTTGTAAGTTACATTGAGTTAGAATATTAACACAATTCAATATTTTCAAATCTAAACATTATAATAAATCCATAGCTGTTTGAGGCCCTTTCAGTTGGGGGCCCAGCACTTTCCTACCTTGCCTTATGGGAAAGTCCAACTTTGGGGATAACAAACAGAAAACTGATCACAGCAGGTGAAAAACACACAGCACCACCTGGATTCCTTCTGTAAAGCAGCCACACTCAACCAATCAGCCTGATTCCTCTCAGCTGCCAATAAGTGTGTTCATCAGTCTGCCAGCCTCACTAAATAATAACGATAACCGCCTTTCTATAGCACTTTTCATAAGTTAGAAAGTGCGTTATATACAATTAAAGAAGACAATAAAAGTGAATAAAATATTATGTTGAAATAAAACTAAACATAATATAACAAACAGTAAAATCAATAAAAGTCTAAAATAGTACGTTTTTAAAGTGACTCCAAAGAGGAAAGTGTGTTTTCTTCTCTGATCTCCACTGGAAAGCTGATCCACACCTGAGGAGTCCGAACATAAAGAAACCGAATTATAGTTTCATGATGAACTCTGCTTGAACTCTCTTCAAAGAACATTTTTGTGCTCTCTTATCTCACTGTGGAAGCCTGACCTGCTAGACATCCATACATTCTCTCTCTCTCTCTATTCTTTCCAAAAATCTTTCAAATTTTCACAATGCTTACTTTAATTTGCAGGTTTGAGAGTTCTACCACCAAGCTAAACTCTTGTGTATTATCTTCTTTTTTGTAGGTACGATGGAGTCAAAGATATTCATGAAATTCATTACAACTTTAAAAATGCTGTTAGATGTCAGAGAGCTGTAGAGGTGTGTGAGGTTGGTTCAGATTAGATGGTAGATGTCTGCAGTACTATTTATATATCATAAATATATCGTATTGTTTTTAATCTCAAATGTTAATTCCTACTTGAAATATTGAGAATAAAAATTATTTAATATTTATTTGAGTAAATATGACATTTTCCCCCAATACATAATATCACTGATTGAAATGTGAAGATTTCTTTGCAGGCAGAACATGTAGGTTAAATACTTGTACCTGATTGGATGTTCCTTTCATGTTATCACTTGGAGCTGCTCTTCAATGCTCCTCCTACATTTCTCAGTCAGTAGAAGTGAGTCTCTGATAAATGTGTCTTTTTGTCCACTTACAGCAGAGAACTGTTTTACTCCTCAGTCGCTCTTTATATCATTCTGAAGCTTAATTCTTACAAGTTTGATAGACTTAGGATCTGGTCTGCATTTCTATGAGAGCTCACCACCTGCAGCACGACTACAAAACTCATCACCACAGTGTGAAACCATCACATCATCTGACAGCTGCCACACAGGTTGTAACTCCGACACTGTTGTTCCTCAAATTGTGGAAAATTGCATCTGATTAAAAAGAAGAATTTAGTGCAGCATATTATTACAATGCTGTAGCCGTAATTAAGTGCTACACATATTACAAATAGTGGTAATACATTATTCTAGCACACTACTAACACTTCTAAGTCCTAAGGATCTACTTTAACAGTTAAGTCTGAAATCAACCCGGGGTGGATATGCCTATTGTTGGTATAGTTATAGTAAACTCTTTTTTCCCCTTTTTCACAGGTAGAAGAATTGTATCATTTTACAAATTAAAGTAATAAAACACAATTATACCAAAGTTCACAATCTTGATAATTATGAAATCAAAAACAAAGAACAACATGTATAACACTTAAGTCCAGTTCAAAGTTTATGTCCCAGTTCAGTTGAAACCATAGACTGTATATAAAAACGTAACATCCGTGACGTCACCCAATGGTTTGTGAAAAATTTCAGGTGCATGCTGGGAAAAATAAAAACAGGGATTCTACTTATATGGGCATCAGGAGGAGCATGAGGCGCCCTCCTGAACCTGTGAACCAATCAACCTGTCAATCACCACGTAGCCACGCCCTAATGCATACCCTGCTTTATCGTCACATATAAAATCAGGGAGGCCAAAATGTCCCAAATGAACATCATACTGCATTGAAGAAGGCTTTAAACTAGCGATTGAGACCATAAACACATTTTGAAAACGTTTACTGAGGTTAGAAATCAAGTGAGAAGTTGGTGAGTTCTCCATTGACTTGTATAGAGACGCAAGTCCTTTTGACACAAAAACGGTCGCCCCCTGGTGGCCTTTTGATAGAATGCAGTTTTAAATTACTTCCGTTAACATCATTTCAGAGGACCAGAACTCCCCGCCTAGTAGAAACTCAATCCCAGCCCTTCTACCGCTGTAGCAGTGAGTTTATCACAGTGACCGTGCAGCAGCAGCAGCAGCAGCAGCAGAAGAAGAAGACTTCTCCTCACTGGAAACACTTCTTGGGATTTACCGCCATCTGGTGTCTGTAAGTGTGTACTGTCTCATGATAACATTTTGTTAAACTGTTCAAACAGGCTCAAAATGGTGGCGGAGCGGCATCTCTGAACTCGCAGTTGCGCTTTTTAGGGCCCGAGCACTGACAAGTCAGTGAGGGACCTATTGCTTTTGCCAGGATTCTTATTATTATTATTCACGTTCTTATGCCGTGTAATGAATCGCATTTTTGGCGGCTTGAACATAAATGAAAACTCATGAAATTCTGCACAAACGTCGCAGCTGGTGAAAATTTATTTAATTTAATGTGATTGGACGCAAGCGTGGTAAGGGGACTCGCTAGCGCCCCCTAACGTCGGGTCATGTGACCACAAATCCTCTCGGATCAGCATGAAATTTAAATATGTTACAGCTCACATCGGATCATTGGGAAATTAATTTTGTGGAATTTTTTTACCAAACAGGAAGTCGCCCACGCGGCGTGGCGTGCACCGATTTTCATTTTTCGAACAACGCTTTGAGGACTTTATGATGTTCACAGAATCATGAAACCTGCCACGTAGGTTTCAAATCATGAGCTCTTTCATCTGATACCACATTTGCCCAATATTTTGCCCCAACAGCTCAGTAGCGCCCCCTAATGCCTTTTCCCACTTAGCATGTACTGACAAGCTCTAAAACTCACCAAATTGGACACACTCATCAAGACTCACGAATATTATTTTTTGATATAACCGCAACCTTTTAAGTTGCAAAATGACTCTACAGCGCCCCCTAGAACATTAAAAGTTGAAGCCCCGCCTTCTACATGCACGTACATGAACGAAATTTAGGATTCATATATATCATGACCAGACGCACAAGAAAGCCTCTTGGACCCATACCCTAAGTCCAACAGGAAGTCGGCCATCTTGGATCACAGGTGCATTTTTTCCACCATTTTCCCCATTTCCAGGCCTTGCACTTTAACGAACTCCTCCTGCAGTTTTGACTCCACAGACTTAAGATTGACATTGTATCATCATCAGACCTTGATTATGTAAACTTGATGACAGATTTTTCCTACGTTATACCAGGTGGGCGTGGCAGTCGTTTGTTTGTATAAACAAACAACTCCTTATAACTCCTCCATACATTGTCGGATGTTTATACATGCACTGCGTAAAATGTCACACCTGGTGACGCCGTTTCAATTTCAACATCATTGGGGGTGGATGTGGCAAGGGGTCTCCATAGCGCCCCCTAACAGCAGGTCATGTGACCACAAACTTTGTCTGATCTTCGTGAAATTTACAGGTCTCATAGCACTCATGGGTAAACTCTCAAATTATTTTTTTCAAATTTTTCGCTCTAACAGGAAGTGAGTTATTGTGCATTTCCTGCGTCAATTTTCCGTTTTTCCCTCTGCGTTTAGAGGACTTTCCCGTCTTCACAGAATCACAAAATTGCCCACATAGGTTCACACTCAGGAGCACTTTAATTTGAGACCATAAGTGCCCCTGGGCGTGGCACAACAGCTCAATAGCGCCCCCTAATGCCTTTATCCATTTTGTACATTTTCACAAACTCCTACACTCACCAAATTGAACACATACGTCAACATTGACACAGATTGACTACTGACAAAGTTTGGGATTTTTAAGTGAGAAGATGACTCCACAGCGCCCCCTGGAAGATTTCAAAGTTTAAGCCCCGCCTTCCACATTGACATAGAGAAATGAAATCGACAAGGTCTATGTATTATGTCCAGACGCACAAAAAAGCCTCTTGGACCCATACCCTAAGTCCAACAGGAAGTCGGCCATCCAGGCAAAAATGTTCAATCTGGATGATTTTTATTATTATTATAGTTGTACGCCTTTTTGACAGCCTAAACATGCCCCAAAACTCACCAAAACTTGCAATCATGTCCGATCCGGAGACAACTTTGATATTTTAAGGAGCGCGGAAATGGCCGACGCAAAAATTGATTAATAGCGCCCCCTAGAAAATTTAAAAAATCAAGCCCCTCCACTCAGATTGACGTAGACAAACCAAATTCGGGAAACACATGTATCGTGTAAAGACGCACAAAAAAGCCTCTTGGAGCCATAGCCTAAGTCAAACAGGAAGTCTGCAATCCAGGCAAAAATGCTCAATCTCAATGATTTTTTGACCCTTCACCCACATTCCTTATTGCTTAGAAGTCACTCAGACTCATTTGTGGTCTTAGACTGCCATCTAGTGGAGACATTAACCGCTGCACACAATGTTCAATTAAAGGCACAGGAGCAAAGACATCTACATGCCAGTTTTGACAGCCCTGCGACCGCCGCACGCACCGACGTGCACGTACGGCGTTATAATTGGGGGGGTAAACGGGGGGGTGCGAGGGCCCTTCGACACTGCTTGCAGTTTTAATTTATTTTTTATTTTTACACACAATAAAACTTAACTTTTCCTATTAGCACAATTGTAACATTGTAAGCTAGTTTCCTTAATAAACTAAAGACATTAACTACAGTAAAAGTACTGCAGTATTATAGTGATGTAGTATGCAGTATTACAGTAAAAGTACTGCAGTATTATAGTGATGTAGTATGCAGTATTACAGTAAAAGTACTGCAGTATTATAGTGATGTAGTATGCAGTATTACAGTAATAGTACTGCAGTATTATGAGTGATGTAGTATGCAGTATTACATTAATAGTACTGCAGTATTATGAGTGATGTAGTATGCAGTATTACAGTAAAAGTACTGCAGTATTATGAGTGATGTAGTATGCAGTATTACAGTAAAAGTACTGCAGTATTATGAGCGATGTAGTATGCAGTATTACAGTAAAAGTACTGCAGTATTATAGTGATGTAGTATGCAGTATTACAGTAAAAGTACTGCAGTATTATGAGCGATGTAGTATGCAGTATTACAGTAAAAGTACTGCAGTATTATGAGCGATGTAGTATGCAGTATTACAGTAAAAGTACTGCAGTATTATAGTGATGTAGTATGCAGTATTACAGTAAAAGTACTGCAGTATTATAGTGATGTAGTATGCAGTATTACAGTAAAAGTACTGCAGTATTATGAGTGATGTAGTATGCAGTATTACAGTAAAAGTACTGCAGTATTATGAGCGATGTAGTATGCAGTATTACAGTAAAAGTACTGCAGTATTATAGTGATGTAGTATGCAGTATTACAGTAAAAGTACTGCAGTATTATGAGTGATGTAGTATGCAGTATTACAGTAAAAGTACTGCAGTATTATAGTGATGTAGTATTCAGTATTACAGTAAAAGTACTGCAGTATTATAGTGATGTAGTATTCAGTATTACAGTAAAAGTACTGCAGTATTATGAGTGATGTAGTATTCAGTATTACAGTAAAAGTACTGCAGTATTATGAGCGATGTAGTATGCAGTATTACAGTAAAAGTACTGCAGTATTATAGTGATGTAGTATGCAGTATTACAGTAAAAGTACTGCAGTATTATAGTGATGTAGTATGCAGTATTACAGTAAAAGTAGTGGTTTGGTCCTCTGACTGATATATTATTATTATGACATCATTAGATTATTAATAGTGAAGCATCAGTGTTAGAGCAGCATGTTACTGTTGTAGCTGCTGGAGGTGGAGCTAGTTTACACTACTTTATATACAGTTAGCTAGTTTAGTCCAGTGGTTCCCAACCTAGGGGTGGGGCCCCTCCAAAGGGTCAGCAGATAAATGTGAGGGGTGGTGAGATGATTAATGGGAGAGGAAAGAAGAAAAAACTAAGTTCTGATACACAAATGTGTTTTCAGTTTTTGGACTTTTTCTCTAATCTTTGATTTATGCTGAAATATTGGATCATTTGAACATTTATTGAAATGAAAGCATGTGAGAAGTTTCGAGGGAAAAATCAGTATTTGGTGGAGCTGTTAACAACTCATAGACATCTGAAATGTGAGCCGACTACACACTGCTTTTTGGTTTCATCTTTAACAATGTGTTGTATTTTAAAAGCTTGTTATATTATCCATTGTGTCAGTAAAGTGAGGATGCTTTCAACAATAATGTCATGAATAGTTTTTATTGATGATTGTGTGATAAAATACATGTGAGAAGCAGAAAAACACTCAAAAACATTACAAAAGCTGATCTTCAGTCAGCAGAGGAGGAGATTTTCTGTTATTGTGTATCTCAAGACATCATGATGATGATTTTACAGATATACTTATGATTAACATGAAGTATTTGAAATCAGTTACAAATGTAATATAAGCATGGAAAACATCTCTAATTAGCTGTGTTTTGCAGTTGTGTGTAATTCAAAACATGAAAAAATAAATATTGTGTACAAATCAAAACTATTACTCAGTACTAATCAAAACATCAAAAAAATAAGTAGAAAATATGAATCTAAACTTAAACTCAAAAATAGGCTATATTTAAGAAATATAACCAATTTGATGTGTCATCCTTACTCATAGCAAGTCGTCCTCAAACTAAAAACAATATTTCAGCTCTTTGTATATTTTACACATTGAGCCATCACCACAGAGAGGTTCTAGGACTTATGATGAAGTCAATCCACCAATTGTCTTCTATATATTATATTAATAGAACATGTTTAAACACAAAATACATCTACAGTCCTGACATCAATGCATCATGTAGAAGGACAAATAACGGAGTGTTTGAGTCTGAGACAGATCTGCTTCACAGTGCAGAGTGTGAGTGATGTTTGTTTTCAGCAGCTGATCTTCAGTCAGCAGAGTTTCTGTCTGAGAGACTCTCCCTCCTACAGAGGACACAGAGAGACTCTCCCTCCTACAGAGGACACAGAGACACTGAGGAACCAGACCAGACTCCAAACCCAGCATACAGAGGTTCAGTGAATGTGGTGTTGAAGGTATGGAGGTGGATCAGTGTGTCAGAGGAGACTCTGTAGAAGGACAGAGAGCCAGCAGGACAGTCCACATACACTGCTACTCTGTTAGAGACAGAGGAGGAGGAGGAGGAGGAGGAGGAGGAGGAGGAGGAAGAGATGGGTGTTGTTCTGGCATTGTGACAGACAGAGTAACCATCATCATCAGAGCACTTCAGTCTCCAGGACTGATCGTTCCTTCCAAACACACAGTCATAACTGTCTCCTTTCCTTCTGATTCTTCTGTAACTAACCGATATAAAAACTCTTCCTCTACACTCGACCTCCCAGTAACAGTGACCAGTCAGAACATTTCTACACAGCAGCTGAGGCCAGTGATCAAATCTGTCTGGATGATCAGGATATGACAGAACACCCCATACACATGTGACCTTCCTGTTGTTTTCAGACAGTTTGAGTTCTCTGTTCATTGTGTTTGAATCCAGTTCCAGTTCACAGGGATCTGATGGAGAAAATGAAACACAATACAGCTGCAGTTTATCATCTGTTTATTTTTTTAACTAATTTACTGACAATCACTTATGTGGCCGCAGACATGTTTTTTTTTACCATTCCATCTGCGTCTGATGTTTGTCTGAATGTAAATTCAACAGTTCAGTTAGAACATGAACAGTCAACATGACAGTGATATTCAGTAATATTCATGTTTTTTCATCAAGTTTGGTTTAAAGTGAAGGTCTTTGCACATCAAGTCTGTTATTGTCATCTCAAACTGTCGTCTGTTACAAACACATTTTTGTCCAAATGCTCCAAACAGCTGAAGTCAGTATGAATGAATGCACTTTATCTGCAGGAGAGACATGAGGGACATTTTGGAGCAAGTAGCGCCACCATGTGGACATTTATAAAACATTTCTCTTTTAACTCCTGAACTGTGACGAACAGAAGGAAATTTCTGTTTCATGGATTTATTGGTTGAAGATAAATGTCAGTTTAGGCCACGCCCATTTCTGCCAAAACACATTTTCCATCATTATGAACTTTTTTTCACTTCTTTTTACATATTTCATCCAGTTTTTCTCAAAGTTCTCACTAATCAAACTGAAAACACACTCACACTTCCTCAGACCAGGTTTCAGTCTCTGCAGTCCACCATGGTCCATCCTGGAGGAAGAGACAAAGACACAATCAGCTTCATACACCTTCACTCATATCCACCATTAAACATGAAACAGAGTCCTTCAGTTAGTCAGAGTGTCCACCTGTCTGTCCATACCTGAGAGTGTCCACCTGTCTGTCCTTACCTGAGAGTGTCCATCTGTCCATATCTGAGAGTGTCCACCTGTCTGTCCATACCTGAGAGTGTCCAGTCTCCAGTGTGGATCCTTCAGTCCAGCAGACAGAAGCTTCTCTCCTGAGTCTCCTGGATGATTGTAGCTCAGGTCCAGCTCTCTCAGATGGGAGGGGTTGGAGCTCAGAGCTGAGGCCAGAGAAGCACAGCCTTCCTCTGTGATCAGACATCCTGACAGACTAAACACACACAACAGTTCATCTAATGAGCTTAAAAACATTCTCAACTCAATAAACAGGATTTTGTCCTTCAGGCCTTTATATTTGTCAGTAACATTTTATTTGAAAGTATTTTCCATAAAATGTAAAATGCAAGCACAATCAAGTGCAACATTTCCTGAGCAAAAAATATACTTTGTATGTTCACCTGCATGTAATTCGATTATACTAGATTTTCATGACATTATGCACACTGAGTCTACATTGAAGATTAAATGACAGAATATATATCTACATACATGTAGATGTAACTCACATGTTGGCATGAAATGTAAACTATAAACTAAGGTGAAGCCAAAATATTACTTCAAATACGTAGTCATAAGAAGGACCTGAGAGTTTCCAGTCCACAGTGTGGACTCTCCAGTCCAGCAGAAATCTGCTTCACTCCTGAATCCTGCAGGTTGTTGTTACTCAGGTCCAGATCTCTCAGACTAGAGGACTGAGAGCTGAGAACTGAGGACAGAGCTGCACAGCTTCTCTCTGAGAGGTTACAGTCACTCAGCCTGGAAAAGAATTAGCAGAACAAGAGAAAACAATTCTAAATATTAGTTGCCTCCTCTTAAGCTCTCCTCCTTTTCTTCTATATTCTCACTCCTTAAATCCAGACTCCTGCTTCTGTCCTCTTCTCACTGATTTTCCACTCATTTACTCCTGACTTCATCACACATTTTCTCCTATCTCCTCGTAACTTCTGCTTTTAAGTCCTTTCTCACATCATGACATGACTGAATGTGAAACGACACACAATAATCCCCTATGACAATGTTAGGGTGGACCTACAGGTGGAGATACTTCCCCAGATATAGAAGTTTGGCTCCAATGATTTGCTGATGCAGTCAGAGAGAGTGAGGGAATAGACAAAAAGTTATTTTAAAATTAAAAGATTTGGGACTTTTGAGGAAACATTTGCGGCTGCAGCTCTAGAAACCCCCCACCAACCCTCTGCTCGGTCTATGGTTCTGTGTACACCTACAGAGCTTTGTTGGAGGCTTTGACCACTGGCAGCAGCCTCAGAAGAACCTCCTCTGAAGCAGAGTATTTCTTCAGGTCAAATACGTCCAGATCTTTTTCTGATGACAATAAGATAAAGCCCAGAGCTGACCACTGAGCAGGAGATAGTTTATCTGTGGAGAGACTTCCTGATCTCAGGTACTGTTGGATTTCCTCCACTAGAGAACGATCATTCAGTTCATTCAGACAGTGGAACAGATTGATGCTTCTCTCTGCAGACACATTCTCACTGATCTTCTTCTTGATGTACTCGACTGTTTTCCGATTGGTCTTTGAGTTTTTTGCTGTCTGTGTCACGTGACCTGATAGGAGAGGCTGATTGGTCTGTGGGCTACTTCCTGTCTGTGTCAGACCTCGTAAGAGAGTCTGATTGGTCTGCAGTGAAAGACCTAGGAGGAAGCGGAGGAACAAGTCCAGGTGTCCATTTGGACTCTTTAAGGCCTCGTCCACAGCACTCTGGTAAAGATGTGTTGGTTCAGGTTTGTCTTTGAAGACTTTAGACCACCTGGATGTTGTTTGTTCTTCTTCCAGCAGATTGACTCCAGACTTGATGAATGTCAGATGGACATGAAGAGCAGCCAGAAACTCCTGAACACTCAGATGGACGAAGCAGAACACCTTGTCCTGGTACAGCCCTCTCTCCTCTTTAAAGACCTGTGTGAACACTCCTGAGTACACTGAGGCTGCTCTGATATCGATGCCACACTCTGTCAGGTCTGATTCATAGAAGATCAGGTTGCCTTTCTGCAGCTGTTTAAAAGCCAGTTTTCCCAGAGACTCAATCATCTTCCTGCTCTCTGGACTCCAGTGTGGATCTGTCTCAGCTCCTTCATCATACTTGATGTTCTTCAGTTTGGACTGAAGCACCAGGAAGTGGATGTACATCTCAGTCAGGGTCTTAGGCAGCTCTCCTCTCTCTCTGCTTTTCAACACATCCTCCAGAACTGTAGCAGTGATCCAGCAGAAGACTGGGATGTGGCACATGATGTGGAGGCTTCGTGATGTCTTGATGTGGGAGATGATGGTGCTGGCCTGCTCCTCATCTCTGAATCTCTTCCTGAAGTACTCCTCCTTCTGTGGGTCAGTGAACCCTCTGACCTCTGTCACCATGCCGACACACTCAGGAGGGATCTGATTGGCTGCTGCAGGTCGTGTGGTTATCCAGAGGCGAGCAGAGGGAAGCAGTTTCCCCCTGATGAGGTTTGTCAGCAGCACATCCACTGAAGTGGACTCTGTAACATCAGTCAGGATCTCATTGTTGTGGAAGTCCAGAGGAAGTCGACACTCATCCAGACCGTCAAAGATGAACACAACCTGGAACTCTTCAAACCTGCAGATTCCTGCTTCTTTGGTTTCAGTAAAGAAGTGATGAACAAGTTCCACCAAGCTGTACTTTTTCTCTTTCAGCACATTCAGCTCTCTGAAAGTGAATGGAAATGTGAAGTGTATGTCCTGGTTGGCTTTGTCTTTAGCCCAGTCCAGAGTGAACTTCTGTGTTAAGACTGTTTTCCCAATGCCAGCCACTCCCTTTGTCATCACTGTTCTGATTGGTTCATCTCTTCCAGGTGAGGCTTTAAAGATGTCTTCTTGTCTGATTGTTGTTTCTGGTCTGTCTGGTTTCCTGGATGCTGTTTCAATATGTCTGATTTCATGTTCATCATTGACCTCTGTAGTCCCTCCCTCTGTGATGTAGAGCGGTGTGTAGATCTGATTCAGAAGGGTTGGGTTTCCTGCTTTAGCGATCCCCTCAAACAGACACTGGAACTTCTTCTCCAGGTTAGACTTGAGTTTACGTCGACACTTTGCAGCACGAGTTCCTGAATGAACAAACAACAAATCAAATCAGTGAGTGGATCCTACAGAAAGTCTAGAAATCTGAACATGTGTGTCTGTGTAGTTGTTCCTCCTCCATCAGTTTTATTCAGCTCATCAGTGGAGGACAAACAGCCTCTGATCTGATGCAGATGTGTGCAGCATATTTACAGCAGAGTATGAAATATAAACCTCTCCCATGTTGCCTCCATTTCCTCTCCATCATGTTAAATCTGTTTAAATGCTCTTACTGCTCTGCAGACGCTCAGCCAGCTCCTCCTGCTTCATTCTCCTCAGGAAGTGCAGTGTGATCTTCAGAAATGCCTCTCTGCTTCTCCTCCTCTGCTCTTCCTCCTCACCGTCCAACACCTCCTCATCCTGACTCTGACTCTCTAAGCATTCTGGGTCATCTGGACTCAGACCCCTCTGGACTCTCTTCAGCTCGTTCTTCACAAAAGTGACGATGTTCTCCTCCAGCAGCTGGAACAGAAAGATAAAGTGAACATTTCATTTAATCCTACAACAACCAGAATGAATTGCACGTCTCGTCCAATCAGACTGACTGTAGCCTACTGATGGGTTGTTGAGGCCAGCTGAGCACCAAAGACAAAGTTAATGAGCTGTGAATCTCTCTTTACTGAGGCTTATTTTCATTTACAAAACGTTTTTCTTCATTGAGTCTACTCAGTACTGGTGGTCTCTGATCATAAAACAAACAGTGTGCTGGAGTGTTATGTGGACCATTGTAAAATTATGAGGGCTGTACGATGCTGGATGCAGACACAAGTTACATGTAGGTTAACACAGTCACTGTTGTTATGTTCTGCATTCAGAGGTGGCAAAGTCTGATATAATATTCTGTCAGAAAACTGCAAAGTTGTGCAGAGTTTTCTCTATTTCAGCTCATGTGGTTGCTTCCTCCTTCACACTCTGTACTGTCAGCCTCATATCATGAAACTAGTTAATGCTGATTTTTTGTTAAAAGCAAAATAAAGACCTACCTTTTTAGTCTGGCTTTTAATTGAACTACATTTACTTAATTTATCCGTCTGTCATTCATGTTTTAGCCTGTTCCATACAAATAAAGTCTGATTGGTTGATAGATTGACAGATTGACTGATAGTTTTCTTCCACAGTATGCTGATATTTTCGAGTATTTATTAGTATGACATTTTAAAACCCAGATTTTTTACTGTCCTTGAAGGCACCGCTATAGAAAATGAGGACACACAGTTTGTTATCTAATGCAGATCTCCAAAGTCCGCCAGATGACAATTTTTTGCTAGTAACTGAGTGGGGAGCTCTGGGTGATGGCAACATGGAGGGAAGTTAAACATTGTTCTTTTGCATATACTGTCCACATTGTAAATAATACAATGCTGTTTGAAAATCTGTGTTAGTACATGTACACACCATAAATATGGAGTCCAGCTGTGTTCGATGCTGCTGTGCAGACTGATCACTGGGAACCTCTGAGCTCTGCTGCTGAACTCTGTGGAGAAAACATCACGTTTAAGGACATTTAATGACTCAAATCTTCACTCAGCTTATTAAAGATGTTCTGTCATGTTGAGACATTTTAGATTTTTTCTCTTCTTCTATAAATGAAAAACATTCTTGTGTCTAACAATCCTTTCTGTCAATCATAAATCTGTTCAGTCAGTTTATCAATCCTGAGATCAATATTCTGACCTTTGATCAGCAGGGTCCATCTTTGAAGTTAGCTCAAGACAGACACATCCAAGTTAGCTGCTGCTCTGATTATTGATGTGATGTTTTCAAAGTTACACACACATATTGATATAGTGACCATGTTGGTGTCTTATAACACTGAACTCTTTGACATGTGACTGTTGCACAGGTGTACACTGTGATGTCACTGCTGACACTATATATTGATTCCTCTTCTCAGGAGAGCCAGATAATAACAAACTTCACTTTTAAATTCTTACCTTCCATCAGCAGGTTGTCCATCTTTAAACTTAATAGGACGACCCATAGACGCGTCACTCTTCATGGACACACAGCTGGGTTTAGGAGAGTCTGCTCTCTGCTGCTGCATCCTGATACAAACAAACAACAAATCAAAGAGTTTAAAAAGATGAATTTTGAGCAGACTGTCAGCAGCTGAAGTTTTAGAAGCAGAATGTAAATCAGTAAGAAGACAGTGGATGAGAAACGTTCTCCTGTTCATCAAAATGTCATCTGATGAAAGATGCTGTCTCATCTTAGTTGATTAGTTGACTAATCAGTGGTTGAGCTCTTTGTTAACTCACAAAGTTAGTAGTTCATTCTGAGTTATTGTGACTTATTATTCAGTAGTTGAGTGTCAGATGTGACAGTGAGTGTGAATAATGATGGTGGAGTGATGTGAGTGGAGAACAGTGATGGACAGTTAGAGATCCTCATCTCACCTCTGAGCTTTGGTCTGGCTGTCATGTTCCCCACACAGAGAGCTTTTAGAGGGAGGGACTCCCTCCTCTCTGTCCTCACACTGATCCATAGCAGAGAAACACCTTCACACAAACACAACAACAAGCTCATTCATTACAACCAGCTGCACATCACACAGGTCTGCACTGCTGTCTAACATCCTGTCATTATTCATTCCACCACCAGATGGAGCCAAAGTAAGAACTTATTTAAAGATTGCCACTGAGCTTTAATGTTTCATAACTTAGTCTAGACTTAGTCTTCTGCATGAGCTTTAATGTTGACGATGTTAATGTGACTTTTCATTTGTCAGTACAATAATCTGTTTTACTTATCAATGTTTTAGTCAGAGACTGTACTGAATTACTTCAAACATTTTACAGACAATTTTTAAAAATATTTTCATCATTCTTATTTTCTCTGGTGTACATTGGTGTGATTTTTTGTAATTTGTCTTATTATCAGCTTGTCAATCAATTGTGAATTACTTTGAGCTTCATGGTTGAATTAAATTAGCTTTAAATGTTGACGTTGAACATTATCAACATGATCTACAGTAAAGATTCAAACAGACAGAATAAGAGAGAACTGTTCAATCTGTCTGACTCAACATTAAATACTTTTCTATACAGCAGAATAAAAATGTTGCTGAGTTGAAGAATCACACTGAAGTTTAAATTTCATTATTCCAGAAACAGAGTTTACTGTGTTTTGATGACTGTGATTCACTTTGAGATTTATTTTATATTGATATAGTATAAGGACAGTGAATAAAAGCTTTGTCCATGTTGCTGCTCTCAGCCTGGTTAAATAACTTAATATCATGAATGAAAAGATGTTTTCAACAGTATATCTGTGATCTTGTTTTAAAACAGTTCAGGATTTATTATTTTATGTGTTTTATTACCTGTTATTTACTAACCGTCACATCTTTGGAACAAACTCTTTTTGTTGGACTGTGGACTAACGTACCTGTAGATTAGTTATTTTAATAACTGTAATAATGTTTTATCAGTTTCAAGACAATGGAACAATTTTATATGCCCATAAAACTTCTCGACTATATAAATAAACTTTTACAAAAACAAATAGAAAAAATAAAAAATGTAAGTATACTGTATCGTTTCTTTATCATTTCATTTATGCTCAAGTTTTGTACAATAAATGTCATCGTACCCAAACCCTTTAACACCCAGTCTCAGTTGTTGGGTAGGGTGGCGTACTATTTGAAAATGACCCAAAAGAAAGACAATGTCTTTATATTATGTAAAGTACATACTGTGTATTACATCTTCATACTCATAATTCATGTTATAGTATTAGCAGTCAGTGAAAATGTTCATATTGTGAGCATATTACGGGTGGAACAATGGACGGTACAGTAATAATATTCATTTCAATGTACATTATCATCTCTTAGGGTGTCACTGACTAAAGTGTCAGAAAAATACAGTCTAGTAATAAATAAATACAAACTTTGAAAACCTTTTAAAAGGAAACTTTTTAGGTTAATTGTGTTGATATCCTGGTGTGAATTGTATTGTATATATGTTTCTAATATTATTATTTTATGGATGTAATATCTATATTTTCAAGTCAATTTGTAGACAAAACAATTTAGTGTGATAAATCATCTTTTCAGACACTACACAGCAGAGCCTCAATATTAACACACACTGTAATAAACCATCAGTTACTGCAGCAGTGTTGTGTTGTATCACACAGGTGTTTCTATTTTTCTGCTCACTTCATGCGTCTCATCAACAGGTTGAATTTCAGCTTCAGCTAGATGAAGTTTTTTTCTGGTGTTTTGTTCGTTCCAGCAGTGCAGCAAACAAAGCAACATAACACATCACTATAACTTCCATCTCTACTGATATCAGATCATTTTAAACACCTGCAGACACAAACATGATGAAATCTGTCAGTTACGTTACCTTTAGATGCTGAAAATCATCTGAATGAAGCCGATGAGTGAAGGTGAAATATATCAGCAGCTTCAACCAGGAATCCAACCAGAAGAATAAACATGTAACTCAGAGCAGGAGATTTTTAAGGGTTCACAAATGATTCACAAACAGTCTCATCACTCTGTATTCATGTTTAATCTGAAGGTTTAAGGAAATCTGATAACAGAATAACAGCTCTCCCCTTTGTTAGAGCTGAAGTAAAACATTAACTGACAGTATAAATTTTTTGTTTGTCTAAGGTGAGTTTTAATCAGTCTGCCAGACTCACTAAATAACTGTCAGGGACCTAGGCTTGCCCTCCTTTCCCCCTGTGTGTTTCTGGTGTTGTTCCTCACTCTTGTGTCTTGTTCATCTGTGTTGTGAGTCTTTATACACCTGCCTGCAATGAAATCATCGAACCATCTACTCTGTGCTGCATATAAGCCAGGCTCAGTCATCCCCTCATCCACAGTTCATCTGTTTCCATTAGTGGTAACTCGGCCAAACTTTGTATTTTGGTTGTATTCTCCTAGTTTAATTGCATCCTGTATTAATGCTTGTCTGCCTCTGCTCCAGGTTACCAGACCAGATCATCAGACTCACTTTGTTTTGTTCAATTCCTTCAGACTCATTTGCCTTGGACTCACCTATGATCACCAGCTCTGACCCTGGAGAAACTCCAAGGATTCACTTACCTGCCTGCTCACTCTGACACCTTAACATCAGGATCGAACTCTAGTAAAAAGGACTTTGCAAAATCTCAATCATTCTCTGACAATAAACAATAAAGCCACCTCTGTTTCCAGTTCTTTGTTCTGCACATTGAGTCTATAGAAACTTAAACTTAATCACAATAAGATCTAAAAGTGTATCTGCCAACAATACATACATTCATAGTGTCAGGCCAAGAAATGGGCAACACATAAACATTGTGCAACTCAGGACTAGAGTGATGTATGGCTAAGCTGATAGAAGCTTATGGCAGATATAGCTGCATCACAGTATATGTCAGCTGATGTGTAACAAGAATCTAGCTTTGCAGTAATTTAGAAACAGTGTCAATATTACAAAACTAGTTTACAAGAGGGCACTGATAAGTTGATTTTGACTCTCCTCAGGTCTTGGTGTTTGTTTTCAGCAGAAACTCTTCCACTCTGTCTGTAACTCACAGCAGAAGATTTTTAAGGTTCACAAATGATTCACAAACAGTTTCATCTCTCTGTATTCATGTTTTATCTGAAGGTTTAAGGAAATCTGATAACAGAATAACAACTCTCCTCTTTGTTAGAGCAGAAGTCAAACATTAACTGACAGTAGCTATAAATCTTTATCAGTTGAATCATGAAGTCTGATGATAGTTTTATATTTGTGCCTTTTATATTTTAACAACAATAGAGTTGGCAAGACGGCATTTATCTGTAGTAAATGTCCCCTACTGAGAATAACAAACAGAAAACTGATTACAGCAGATGAAAAACACAGCACCACCTGGATTCATCTCTAAAGCAGTCAAATTATTTTAACCACATGAGATTAGGTGGAGTAACTGAAACATAAAGCACGCACAGATGTATATCATTGCTGAAATTGTAATTTTTATAAAATAATATACTCTTGACTTCACAAAATGATAATATTCAAAATGGGAGTTTTATATGTTTAGATCTGAGCGGTTGGAAAACTATTGCTCTCCTTCCTCTAATCTAACAGCCAACAAACCCAAAAACCTACTTATAGACTACCAAAGCTGAAGCAACGCAGCCGGAACATATTCCATATTCTACTGAAGATATCAGACATCAGTATCTCATAAGTCAAAAGAAAAGATGATTCAAAATCAAACTTAGATACTGCATACACAGATCCACAGAAATGTCTGATTTAACATTAGAAACATTAAAACCCTTAATATTGTGTCAACACCACCAATCAGCCTGATTCCTCTCAGCTGCCAATGAGAGTTTTCATCAGTCTGCCAGACTCACTAAATAACTGTCAGGGACCTAGTCTTGCTCTCCTTTCCCCCTGTGTTCCTTTATGGCTCTAACTCAATATTTAACAGAGCATTGTCTCTCTACATTTATTTTCTCTGACCTCCTTGCTTTAACTGTTAAGACATGATAACGTTAGCTTCAGTAGTTCTGGGCATGTTTCTACAAATCTTTGGTTTATTTTACAGTCCATCAAACCCACTGATTCACTGATTAACATACTTATAATATACTTAACGTTAGCATACCTAGCATCATCAACATGGTTTTGTTAACTACATAAAGTCACCTTTAGGGAGAAATATCTGTCACCATATTCAAACAAATGTTATTTTATGTCCACATTAAATCAGCAAGGTAAACACTGGCTGCTGCTGGTGTTAAAAAGTGTTAAACAGAAAAGAAAAAACGTTACGAGACCCTGTTTATATCTGCAGTGTGAAATGTTTGTCTTCACATTATTAACAAAAGTACATAACACTGTGTTCATTTATCACAAATATAAAGTAATAAAAACTCTCACCTGTCTTTCTCTCAGAGGACACACGGTGACGCTGTCTGTTGGGAACCGTTACAACCGTTACGACCGTTACATTTTAAATGATTGAACCTTCCTGCAGGGGGCGCTCCTCTCTCCTCCTTCCTCACTGTCTCTGTCTGAAGGCGACTTGGAGATGTTTTTGTCATTACACATTACACACATAACTTTATAAGATTTACACACATTTATAAAAAAAAAATCACAATCTTTTGTTCACAGCATATGGTGCTTAATTTAGGATATGAGACCCCCCCCCCTCCTCCTGTAAAATGGTTTCACCCACTTCTCCACTTTAAAACCAGCACATTGAATCAACACTGATTTAATGTTGGCATGTCATCCATAACATTCAACCTTGACAATGACATTTTTTCAACAGTAAAAACAGTCAAAAGGTTGATTTCTGACATTAACCAAATATCAACCAAAAGTCAACCTTACTGACTATGATTCAACGTTGAATTAACATCTTTTGCTATTTGTGAAGATATTCCCAGTTCAGTAGAAACTCAATCCCAGCCCTCCTACCGCTGTGGCAGTGAGTTTATCACAGTGATCGTGTAGCAGCAGCAGCAGAAGAAGAAGAAGACTTCTCCTCACTTGAAACACTTATTTGGGTTTACCGCCATCTGGTGTCCATAAGTGTGTAATGTCTCTCACACACTGCAGGAAAAACTTCCACACAACGTCTAACAGGAAAACACAATTATCTAAAGAGTGAACACAGAAGGATTATAAAGGACACAAATTTTGACATTACCTAAAGAACAAAGTGTAAAGGTGGACACTTTAATTTCATTCTTTTTATTACTTTGATTTAATACTGAATTGAAAATGTATTATTGAAATTGCAACGAAGTGAACAAAGTATACTTCAGCTGACCCATTTTATTTTATTAAGTGTATTACCGCTATTTTGCATTTGTGTATTGCTTACCATCCTCCTTATCGGGCTTATGTGTGTGACATTTATGTAACTATTAACTTAATTGGCTAATCTCATTTCAAGTAGTGGTCAAAAGTTTTTGGACTTTTTCTCTCATCTTTGATTCTTGCTGAAATATTGGATAATTTGAACAATTATTGAAATGAAAGCATGTGAGAAGTTTAGAGGGAAAAATCACTATTTGGTGGAGCTGTTAACAACTCATAGACATCTGAAATGTGAGCCGACTCCACACTGCTTTTTGTAAGACGTTAAATGACAAAAAGGTTGGAAACCACTGGTTTCATCTTTAACAATGTGTTGTATTTTAAAAGCTTGTTATATTATCCATTGTGTCAGTAAAGTGAGGATACTTTCAACAACAATGCCATGAATAGTTTTTATTGATAAGTGTGTGATAAAATACACCTGAGAACCATAAAAACACTCAAAAATCTGATCTTCAGTCAGCAGAGGTGTAGGAGGATGTTTCTCTGTTATTGTACATCTCAAATGTATACACATATCAAACATCATGATGATGATTTTACAGATATACTTATGATTAACATAAGTTATTTGAAATGAGTTACAAATGTAATGTAAGCATGGCAAAACATTTTCTAATTAGCACTTGCCTGTGTTTTACAGTTGTGTGTAAAAATCTAAACTATTGCTCAGTAGGAATCAAAACATCAAAAATAAAAGTAGAAAATATGAATCAAAACTTAAACTCAAAAATAGGCTAAATGTAAGAAATATAACCAATTTGATTACTTAGCATGTTAAGGAGGAATTACAATATATAAATACATCATACATATTCAAGATACACATCTATAAGGAATATTGGAGCCTTTACATCCATTAATCAAAAGACAACACTTCAAGTGCTGCTGTAGGAGTTCATACTCAGTCCTATGTGTCATCTTTACACATAGCAAGTCGTCCTAAAAACTAAAAACAATACTTCAGCCCTTTGTATATTTTACACATTTAGCCATCACCACAGAGAGGTTCTAGGACTTATGATGAGTGGTGATATGGATCATCAGCCAATCATCTACCAGGGCTGGAAGTCAATCCACCAATTGCCTTCTGTATACACACATTAATAAAACATATTTTAACACAAAAAGAACATTTAAACACAAAATACATCTACAGTCCTGACATCAATGAATCATGAGGATGGAAACATAACTGAGTGTTTGAGTCTGAGACAGATCTGCTTCACAGTGCAGAGTGTGTGTGATGTTTGATTTCAGCAGCTGATCTTCAGTCAGCAGAGTTTCTGTCCACAGGAGAGACTCTCCCTCCTACAGAGACACAGAGAGACTCTCCCTCCTACAGAGGACACAGAGAGACTCTCCCTCCTACAGAGGACACAGAGAGACTCTCCCTCCTACAGAGGACACAGAGAGACTCTCCCCCCTACAGAGAACACAGAGAGACTCTCCCTCCTACAGAGGACACAGAGAGACTCTCCCTCCTACAGAGGACACAGAGAGACTGAATCAGACCTGGACCAGACTGCAAACCCAGCATACAGAGGTTCAGTGAATGTGGTGTTGAAGGTGTAGAGGTGGATCAGTGTGTCAGAGGAGACTCTGTAGAAGGACAGAGTGCCAGCAGGACAGTCCACATACACTGCTACTCTGTTAGAGACAGAAGAGGAGGAGGAGGAGGATGAGATGGATGTTTTTCTGTCATTGTGCCAGACAGAGTAACCACCATCATCAGAGCAGTCCAGACTCCAGGACTGATCATTCCTTCCAAACACACAATCAACTCTGCATCCTTTCCTGCTGATTCTTCTGTAACTCACTGATATATCAACTCTTCCTCTCCACTCGACCTCCCAGTAACAGCGACCAGTCAGATCATTTCTACACAGCAGCTGAGGCCAGTAGTCAAATCTGTCTGGATGATCAGGATATGACTGATCCTTCATCACACCTGTCACCTTCCTGTTGTTGTCAGACAGTTTGAGGTTTCTGTACATTGTGTTTGGATCCAGATCCAGTTCACAGGCATCTGATGGAGAGAACGAGACACAATACAGCTGCAGTTTATCATCTGTTGATTTATTAACACATTTACTGAAACCATTCAAACTTAAACCATCTCCATGACAACTGAGACACTCCACCACTGAGGAAGACCATGAGATGTGACTGAAAGCTTTGGAGATACAGAGTAAGTGGACCTATTGATGAGATTTTGATTTACCAAATTAAAAGTTAAACTTGATTCCAGCTGCGTCTGATGTTTGTCTGAATGTAAATTCAACAGTTCAGTTAGAACATGAACAGTCAACATGACAGTGATATTCAGTAATATTCATGTTTTTTCATGTGTTTGGTGTAAAGTGAAGGTCTTAGCACATCAAGTCTGTTATTTTCATCTCAAACCGTTGTCTGTTACAAACACATTTTTGCCCAAATGCTCCAACCAGCTGAAGTCAGTATGAATGAATGAACTTTATCTGCAGGAGAGACATGAGGGACATTTTGGAGCAGGTAGCGCCACCATGTGGACATGTATAAAACATTTCTCTTTTAACTCCTGAACTGTGACGAACAGAACAAAATTTCTGTTTCATTGATTCATTGGTTCAAGATAAATGTCAGTTTAGGCCACGCCCATTTCTGCCAAAACACATTTTCCATCATTTTGAACTTTTTTCACTTCTTTTACATATTTCATCCAGTTTTTCTCAAATTTCTCATGAATCAAATTGAAAACACTCTCACACTTCCTCACACCAGGTTTCAGTCTCTGCAGTCCACCATGGTCCATCCTGGAGGAAGAGACAAAGACACAATCAGCTTCATACACCTTCACTCATATCCACCATTAAACATGAACCAGAGTACATCAGTTAGTCAGAGTGTCTGTCCATCTGTCCATACTTGAGAGTGTCCACTGTAGATATATGCTATGAATTGGCCACTGCTAAAATATCAGATAAGGGGATTAATTACTTTGTTGTTTGTTTCATATAAATATACCACCTGTCTGTCCATACCTGAGTGTCCACCTGTCCATACCTGAGAGTGTCCACCTGTCTGTCCATACCTGAGAGTGTCCACCTGTCTGTCCATACCTGAGAGTGTCCACCTGTCTGTCCGTACCTGAGAGTGTCCACATGTCTGTCCATACCTGAGAGTGTCCACCTGTCTGTCCATACCTGAGAGTGTCCACCTGTCTGTCCATACCTGAGAGTGTCCACATGTCTGTCCATACCTGAGAGTGTCCACCTGTCTGTCCGTACCTGAGAGTGTCCACCTTTCCAGACCTGAGAGTGTCCACCTGTCTGTCCATACCTGAGAGTGTCCAGTCTCCAGTGTGAATCCTTCAGTCCAGCAGACAGAAGCTTCTCTCCTGAGTCTCCTGGATGATTGTAGCTCAGGTCCAGCTCTCTCAGATGGGAGGGGTTGGAGCTCAGAGCTGAGGCCAGAGAAGCACAGCCTTCCTCTGTGATCAGACATCCTGACAGACTGAACACACACAACAGTTCATCTAATGAGCTTAAAAACAGTCTCAACTCAATAAACAGGATGTTGTCCTATGGGGCTTTATATTTGTATGTAACATTTTATTAGTAGTCTTCTTTATTTTATTTTATTTTATTTTTTAAAGTAAAGACAACTATGTGTAACATCTCCTGAGGCACAAATGTGTGACACTAATCCTGTGCTGCACTTTTCTGTTATTTTTTCCATTATTCTAGACTTACTTTATACTTTATGCACAGAGTGTTGAAGATTAAATGACAGAAAACATCTATCCTGACTCACATGATGGCATGAAAGGAGTTTTACTTCTAGTTCAGACATTATACAACATCTTTTGAGTATCAAAAACTCTCCATGTAAACTAGAAACTGGGGGAATTACTTTAAACACACAGTAATAAAACTGACCTGAGAGTTCCCAGTTCACAGTGTGGACTCTCCAGTCCAGCAGAAAGCTGCTTCACTCCTGAATCCTGCAGGTTGTTGTTACTCAGGTCCAGATCTCTCAGACTAGAGGACTGGGAGCTGAGAACTGAGGACAGAGCTGCGCAGCTTCTCTCTGAAAGGTTGCAGCCACTCAACCTGAAGAAGCAACAGCAGAACAAAATAAAATAATTTAAAAAAAAAAAAAATGTCTTCCAATGATTAAAGGTTCCTTCTTATTAATCACCCATTACAGGTGATGTCTCTTCCTCACTTACACTTCTTATAATAATGATCTCTAAAGTTTTTTACCAACCATAAACACCAGTAGGCTCAGCATGCTGTGGCTGGGGAGCAATGGCAGTGTGTTCTTCTTCATAATATTCACTCGATAAATGCTTCTATCAGGGATGCATCCGCCTTCAGCCCTGATAGAAGCATTTATCTCAACCCGCCAATCTTGATTGGCCGGTGAAAGGTGTTCATCCGCCGCACCCAGTAGTCCCACCTACTATATATAGTGTGCGCGGATAACACTCCCTTAATTCAAAACTTCTTCTCACCTGAGAGCTTATCTCACGTTGGAGCTTTTCACTAGCTTAACAGTTCACCAGACGGATCTTGCTAGCTTCTGTCACCGGACGCTAGTGTCGTGCTCTGGCTTCCACCAGATCGGACCGGTAAGTATTTTTCCGGAATTCCTCTTGGCTCCTCTCCACGGACGCTTGAGTTGGTTGAGATAAGCTAGCACACCAGCTAGCCAGCTCCTCTTGACCCCACAGTAGCACACCAGCTAGCCACGGCCCTTTTCTCCGCTACCACTCCAGCTTTTACGGCGAGATGGCGACCGCTGAAAATCCCCCCCGTTTCCCCCCGAGCTCCCCCGTTTCCTGAGGAAGACGTGCTGGAAATTGGCGTCACAGAGGATGACGATGACACCTCGTTCCTCATATCAGAGGACGAGTAGGAATAGGACATCTTTGTGACTCCAGCTCTCGGCTGAAAAGCCGAAGCTGCCCACTACCAACAGGGAGGAAGGTGGGGTGAGCGATCATTGCTGGCGATGATTGCTGGCGATCATTGCTGATTTGTCCCTCCGCATCCAGTGCGTCTCAGTCCAGGCCACGGGGCAATGTGATGGCGACCCTCGTCATTCAGGAGTGAGCGAGATGGCTCAGCCTCGCTAACCTGACTGACAGGGAGTGGGATGACATTCAGGATATGCCAGTCGCCCCGGGCGGCATCTTCGGCTCTGCATTGGCCACAATGCAGCAGAGATGTGAGGCAAAAAAGGACAACAAAGCCCTGAAACTTTGTCTCCCCGCAAAGCACCCACGCCTTCAAGCTGTTTCCCAGCCGCCGCATTTCAAAACCCCGAAGTGGCCGCAACAGCCCGGCCCGCCCCCTCTTCCCCCGAGGAGGGAGCCCAGAGCTGGCTGACACAGAAGGTCTCCCGCTACGACCGCAGTCCTGCCGCTACCCCCGACTGCCGCGGCCTCGGTCCCCCAGGCGAGGAAGAAAAAAAGAGCGGCCTGACGGCCTTCTTCTCTCCGGGTGGAGCATCCTGCCGTTCCCTGTTACGCAGGCCCACCGTTTTGGGCTTATTCGTGTCTGTCCCACGCCACCGCTGCCCACTCCAGAGCCGGTCCGCTAGTGGAGAGACAGGTTTGCAATGTTGCGCCCCGAGCCAAATGTCCACAAGCACACATGCACACATGTTCACGAAAATGTGAAGATAAAAAGAAATCTGTCACAGCCAGGCCACGAGCCAAGGGTGCAGATAGCAAAAAAAAGCCGAAACAAACAAAAATACCTTATATTTCTGTCGTATCTCCCGAACAGAGTCTGTCAGGTTTTTACTCCAGATATTTCCTCATTCCCAAACGGGGGGGAAGAGGAGTCCGCCCTATTCTGGACCTGCGGGCTCTGAACAAATTTCTGCGGAAATACAAATTGAGGATGCTGACACATGCGGCTCTGCTGCGTCTAGTGAGACAGGACGATTGTTTTTTGTCCGTGGATCTGAAAGACGCGTATTTCCACATTCCCAATTACCCCCCTCACAGACAATATCTCAGATTCGCCTTTCAGGGGGTGTGCTACGAATACCATGTTCTCCCATTCGGCCTGTCTTTCAGCCCGAGGGTTTTCATACGGTGCACAGAGGCCGCTGTCACCCCGCTCAGACGCCGGGGCATACGGCTGGCCACGTTTTTGGACGACTGTCTCCTGTTGGCGCAGTCAGAACAGGAGGCCGCGGTTCACACGCACGTTGTCACGACGCACCTAACAGATTTGGGCTCTGTGATAAATACAGAGAAGAGCCAACTTTCTCTGACACAGGAAATATCCTTTCTGGGATTATCCTGGGGTTCCGTGCCATTCACAGCTCGCCTCTCGGAGGAGAGAGTGAACATTTTCAAAGCTTGCGTTGCACACTTCCGTCGACACAGGTCCGTCCAGTTCAGACTGTGTCTTCTGCTGTTGGGTCTGATGGCTTCAGCCATCCTTGTGATCCATCTTGGCTGCCTTCACATGCAGGAATTTCAGCGCTGGGTCGCTTCACTCAGGCTGGATCCCATGCGTCATGGCGCACGGCGGATAACGGTCACGGCGGATTGTGTGACGGCTCTGCGCCACTGGTGGGCCCCGTCTGTCCATGGGCACTGTCTCGTCCAGGAAAGTGATCACCACGGATGCTAGCCTATCCGGCTGGGGTGGCATTTACGAGGGCAGGTCTGTGAGAGGACGCTGGAGCCAGGCCCTCCAAAGTCTCCACATGAACTTTCTCGAGCTCTCGGCTGTGTTTCTGTCCCTGAAACACTTCCTCCCGTTCCTCTCAGGCCAACACGTCCTGGTGAGGACGGACAACACAACGACAGTTGCGTATATAAACCGTCAAGGTGGTTTGCGCTCCCGGTGAGCAGCGGGTGCACATGCTGTGTCCGGTTCGGGCTGTGCGCTCTTATATGGACAGGACACAGAGCATCAGGAGGAGCGATCAGCTCTTTGTCTCCTGGGCTGAACCCCGAAAGGGACAGCCAGTCACAAAGCAGCGCTTTGCCCACTGGGTGGTGGAGGCTATAGCTTTGGTGTACACAAGCAGGGGTCTGCCTCTACCCACGGGATGGCCGCATCCCGGGCTTTGTTTATGGGAGTGTCTGTTCAGGCCATTTGTTCAGCAGCGAGTTGGTCCTCGCCTCTGACTTTTGTTTGGTTCTACATGCTGGACGTGTCAGGGCTGGCTAGCACGGTCCTGGAGTCCTAATTGGAACCCAGGGACCCTCCCCACTGGCTGGTACTTGTTCGATAAGCTGTCTGGCAATACAGGAGCTACCATATCCCATAGCAAGACACAGAGTGAATATTATGAAGAAGAACGTTTGGTTATCTAACATAACCTCAGTTCATAGAGTAATATGAGCGAGGTGTCTCGCCAGACGACCCTTCTTGCTGGGCGGTGAGAAGAGGTTTGCTTATTGAATTAAGGGAGTGTTATCCGCGCACACTATATATAGTAGGTGGGACTACTGGGTGCGGCGGATGAACACCTTTCACCGGCCAATCAAGATTGGCGGATTGAGATAAATGCTTCTATCAGGGCTGCAGGAGGCTGCGTCCCATAGCGAGACACCTTGCTCATATTACTCTAAGAACTGAGGTTATTTTATTTAACCAAACGTTTTTAATGTGTACTTATTACCACCATTTGACTATCAACAGAAAAAACAAACAGGGTTAACGGTGTTCTGCTTTCGTTCTGAAGCTTGTTTTCTGCTCCTTTGTTGAGGAAATAATGTTTCAGCTGTTAGTTCTCAGGAGGTGAAGACTTGTCATTGCATTGGTGTTTTTTTGTGAAATGTGTTCACTCATTTGCAATAAAAAAATGATTAATGAATGTAAAATGGTTCAATATTTTCAAGTTATTTGAAACAATTGAATGCCTAAAAATCTGTACATTATTTGGAAAAACATGAAAGTTACCCAGGAAAAATCCAGTAGAGCCTAATCCTATTTTATATGTAATTCTCTATCTGTTTTCATCATTCTGAAATGATAACAAAATAAATGTTGAGGATCACTACATTACACTCCTGCCACTTAAAAAGAGGACAAAATATTCTGATGTTACTATTTTGAAGTTACATAAAAAAGGTAGAGCAGGACTTTGGTGTAAACAGCATTACTACTTTAAACCTGTTATTGTTATATTCTGCTGGAGTAGAGTTCAGCAATGAAAGTTTAGCTGACAAATCTGCTGCATTTTAATCCATCCCATAATAATCTGGCTGCTGTAAATGCAAACCTACACTGATAAGTAAATGTGTGTGTGATTCTTAATAGAATATCAGGCCAACAGAAGAACATTTACTGACATTATATCAGATGTCTTAATGGAATAACAGAGCAGGATAAACATTATTATTATGGTTCTTTATCTGATCTACTCCTGGTCACTCTGTTCTCCTTTCATCCTCTTTTCTTCTTAACTTCTCTCTACTGCAATCATTTAATGTTCTCCACTGAGAGAAGAAAATATAAAAGTATTAATATTTCTGATCATAGACATAAGATGCAAAAAATATTAAATGTATGTCATTCTAAATATTCTACAATGTAGAAGGATGCTTGAGACAACAAATCAGTATTAGATTATGGTGACATTTTATACATGTATGCTTCAGCTTCAACTCTGAAGCCCTTGATGTGTAAACCCTTGCAAACAGACTTCTAGACTGTGCCTTCGGATTCAGAATCCATGCACACTGATTACATTCCCTCTATTGTTCTTCAGTGAATGGAAAAACATCTATCCAGTGAATTCAGTTGAATCTAGATTTAATAGCAGATTGCTGCCTCACTGCTCATCTCAATGTTGGTTTTTAGGTGAAAGCACTATAATATAAACATAATAATAATAATAATCGAAGTAAAAAATCTCTTAAGTTAACGTCAGTTTTTTAGTGTCCTATGGGTTTCAAATTCTCCCCCTGTGCATACGCATACTGAATCCATTATCACAGTTTATAAATCCATAATAACAGATTTACACATCAAGGGTTTTCTTGACCATGTGACCCCAGGAGGGCTCTGTAGTGTATCATTCTGCATTAAGATTTATTACTGGTGGTAACTACAGTACACATCAGTGTGAGCTGTATGATAAGGTTGGGTGGCCCTCTCTCTCTGTAAGGTGGGATAAAACTGGGTTTTATTTATTTATAAATAAATGTGTTGGTGCAGTCAGAGAGACTGAGGGGAAATGACATCAAGTTGAAGTTATGTTACAAGCCTAAAAGATTCAGCCCCCACCACCCCCCATAGGTCTGTGTGCACCTACAGAGCTTTGTTGGAGGCTTTGACCACTGGCAGCAGCCTCAGAAGAGCCTCCTCTGAAGCAGAGTATTTCTTCAGGTCAAACACATCCAGATCTTCTTCTGATGACAGTAAGATGAAGCCCAGAGCTGACCACTGAGCAGGAGACAGTTTATCTGTGGAGAGACTTCCTGATCTCAGGTACTGTTGGATCTCCTCCACTAGAGAACCATCATTCAGTTCATTCAGACAGTGGAACAGATTGATGCTTCTCTCTGCAGACAGATTCTCACTGATCTTCTTCTTGATGTACTCAACTGCTTTCTGATTGGTCTTTGAGCTACTTCCTGTCTGTGTCAGCAGGCCTCGTAGGAGAGTCTGATTGGTCTGCAGTGAAAGACCCAGGAGGAAGCGGAGGAACAAGTCCAGGTGTCCATTTGGACTCTTTAAGGCCTCGTCCACAGCACTCTGGTAGAAACGTGGTGATTTGTTTCCGAACATTAAATACCACCTGGATGTTGTTTCTTCTTCCAGCAGATTGACTCCAGACTTGATGAATGTCAGATGGACATGAAGAGCAGCCAGAAACTCCTGAAGGCTCAGATGGACGAAGCAGAACACCTTGTCCTGGTACAGTCCTCTCTCCTCTTTGAAGACCTGTGTGAACACTCCTGAGTAAACTGAGGCTGCTCTGATATTGATGCCACACTCTGTCAGGTCTGATTCATAGAAGATCAGGTTGCCTTTCTGCAGCTGCTCAAAAGCCAGTTTTCCCAGAGACTCAATCATCTTCCAGCTCTCTGAACTCCAGTGTGGATCTGTCTCAGCTCCTCCATCATACTTGAAATTCGTCAGTTTGGACTGAACCACCACGAAGTGGATGTACATCTCAGTCAGGGTCTTGGGCAGATCTTCTCCCTCTCTGCTTTTCAACACATCCTCCAGAACTGTAGCAGTGATCCAGCAGAAGACTGGGATGTGGCACATGATGTGGAGGCTTCGTGATGTCTTGATGTGGGAGATGATGGTGCTGGCCTGCTCCTCATCTCTGAATCTCTTCCTGAAGTACTCTTCCTTCTGTGGGTCAGTGAACCCTCTGACCTCTGTCACCATGCCGACACAGTCAGGAGGGATCTGATTGGCTGCTGCAGGTCGTGTGGTTATCCAGAGGCGAGCAGAGGGAAGCAGTTTCCCCCTGATGAGGTTTGTCAGCAGCACATCCACTGAGGTGGACTCTGTAACATCAGTCAGGATCTCAGTGTTGTGGAAGTCCAGAGGAAGTCGACACTCATCCAGACCATCAAAGATGAACACAACCTGGAACTCTTCAAACCTGCAGATTCCTGCTTTTTTGGTTTCAGTAAAGAAGTGATGAACAAGTTCCACCAAGCTGTACTTTTTCTCTTTCAGCACATTCAGCTCTCTGAAAGTGAATGGAAATGTGAAGTGTATGTCCTGGTTGGCTTTGTCTTCAGCCCAGTCCAGAGTGAACTTCTGTGTTAAGACTGTTTTCCCAATGCCGGCCACTCCCTTTGTCATCACTGTTCTGATTGGTTCATCTCTTCCAGGTGAGGCTTTAAAGATGTCTTCTTGTCTGATTGTTGTTTCTGGTCTGTCTGGTTTCCTGGATGCTGTTTCAATCTGTCTGATCTCATGTTCATCATTGACCTCTGCAGTCCCTCCCTCTGTGATGTAGAGCGGTGTGTAGATCTGATTCAGAAGGGTTGGGTTTCCTGCTTTAGCGATCCCCTCAAACAGACACTGGAATTTCTTCTGTAGGTTAGACTTGAGTTTACGTCGACACTTTGCAGCACCAGTTCCTGAATGAACAAACAACAAATGAAATCAGTGAGTGGATCCTACAGAAAGTTTAGAAATCTGAACATGTAAGTGTGTCTGTGTAGTTTTTCCTCCTCCATCAGTTTTATTCAGCTCATCAGTGGAGGACAAACAGCCTCTGATCTGATGCAGATGTGTGCAGCATATTTACAGCAGAGTCTGAAATATAAACCTCTCCCATGTTGCCTCCATTTCCTCTCCATCATGTTAAATCTGTTAAAATCCTCTTACTGCTCTGCAGACGCTCAGCCAGCTCCTCCTGCTTCATTCTCCTCAGGAAGTGCAGTGTGATCTTCAGAAATGCGTCTCTGCTGTTCCTCCTCTGCTCTTCCTCCTCACCGTCCAACACCTCCTCATCCTCACTCTGACTCTCTAAGCATTCTGGGTCATCTGGACTCAGACTCCTCTGGACTCTCTTCAGCTCGTTCTTCAAAAAAGTGACGATGTTCTCCTCCAGCAGCTGGAACAGAAAGATAAAGTGAACATTTCATTTAAACTGGTAGAACACAACATGTGATTCATGTGTCAGTCTGAAGGCCTGCTGGTCTAAACAGAGCAGCATGGACACTGTTAGGACCTGAATGCTACTTTAGTATTTCATCTGTGGTTGATGGAGTTAATAGTAAAAGGTGTGTTTGTACATGTACACACCATAAATATGGAGTCCAGCTGTGTTTGATGCTGCTGTGCAGACTGATCACTGGGAACCTCTGAGCTCTGCTGCTGAACTCTGTGGAGAAAACATCACGTTTAAGGACATTTAATGACTAAAATCTGCACACAGCTTATTAAAGATGTTTTGTCATGATGACAAAATGAACTCCTGTAGATGCTGCTCTGATTACTGGATGTCTAATTCTTACCTTCCATCAGCAGGTTGTATATCTTTAAATTTAATAGAACGATCCATAGAGTCGCCCCTCTTCATGGACACACAGCTGGGTTCAGGAGAGTCTGCTCTCTGCTGTTGCATCCTGATATAAATAAAGTGACAAAGGCATGCAGTTAAAACCAAAGAAATTAAGGATTAAGCATCAGTTTAAATCTCTGAAATACATTGCTAAAAAAAACCCCACTCAAATCACACACTGGATCTTGATGAACACATTACTCAAGCTGAAAATCTTTACTGATGTACATTGCATAATTCTTTGAGAACAAAATTACTTACCATCGTTCAATGGAAACCAAAATCATTTCATCACAGCAACTCATAATGTGACTCAGTAGTGTGTTTGGCCCCGTCTGCCTGTATGCACTCCCAAAAATGTCTTGGCATGCTCCTGATGAGTCAGTGGAGTGTGTCCTGGGGGATCTCCTCCCAGACCTGGATTGGGGTATCAGTGAGCTCCTGGACAATCTATGGAGGCACTGGATGCACCGATACAAAACATCTCATAGGTGCTCAGTTGGATTTAGGTCAAGGGAACATGAGGGCCAGTAAATGGCATCAATGCCTTCATCATCAAGGAACTGCCTACACGTCCTGCACCAAGAGGAACCCAGGATCCACTGCACTAATGTAAGATCTGACAATCACTCTGAGTATTCCATCCCAGTACCTAACAGCAGTCAGGGTACTGTTGGTTATGACATGGAGGTCTGTCCAACCCTCCAAGGATATGCCTCCCCATACCATCACTAACCCACCACCAAACCGGTCATGTTGGATGATGTTATAGGCAGGTATGGTCCTACAGAGGTGAGCAGAGAGAAGCAGTTTCCCCCGATAAGGTTTGTCAGCAGCACATCCACTAAGGTTCTCTAGACTCTTTCATGCTTGTCCCCTGTGCTCGGTGTGAACCTACTATCATCTGTGAAGAGAACGGAATGCCAACTTGCCAATTCTGTTTTCTGAAAGCCAATTGAGCTGCACTGTGCTGGGCTGTGAGTACAGGTCCAACTAGAGGACATCAGGCCCTGATGCTACCCTCATGGAGTCTGTTTCTGACTGTTTGGTCAGAAACATGCACCCCGGCAGCCTTCTGGAGGTAATTCTTTGCGCTCTGGCAATGCTCCTCCTATTCCTCCTCACACAAAGAAGCAGATACAGGTCCTGCTGCTGCTGGATTGATGCCCTTCTACGGCCCTGTCCGGCTCTCCTGGCATCTTCTCCATGCTCTTGAGACTGTGCTGGGAGACACAGCAAACTTTATTGCGAGTGCACGTATGGATGTGATCTCCTGGAGGAGCTGGACTACCTGTGCAACCTGATCGAGCTGCAGGTAGCGCCTCATGCTACCAGTAGTGACGAGGACACTAGTCGAACACCAAACTAGAGAAGAATCAGTCAGGAAGGAGAAGGAGAGAGCAGCTGTTTTGCCTCTCCATTGCACCTGTTGTCACTTTTATTTGCACCAACGCAGCTGAAACTGATTCACAATCACTGGTGCTTCTTAAATTGGCAGACTGGTATGAGCTATGAAAATAATCTCCTGTTAATTTCATTTTGAAGTGACCATGTTGGTGTCTTATAACACTGAACTCTTTGACATGTGACTGTTGCACAGGTGTACACTGTGATGTCACTGCTGAAACTATATATTGATTCCTCTTCTCAGGAGAGTCAGATAATAACAAACTTCACTTTTAAATTCTTACCTTCCATCAGCAGGTTGTCCATCTTTAAAGTCAATAGGAAGACTCATAGACCAGTCACTCTTCATGGACACACAGCTGGGTTCAGGAGAGTCTGCTCTCTGCTGCTGCATCCTGATACAAACAAACAACAAATCAAAGAGTTTAAAAAGATGAATTTTGAGCAGACTGTCAGCAGCTGAAGTTTTAGAAGCAGAATGAAAATCAGTAAGAAGACAGTGGATGAGAAACATTCTCCTGTTCATCAAAATGTCATCTGATGAAAGATGCTGTCTCATCTTAGTTGATTAGTTGACTCATCAGTGGTTGAGCTCTTTGTTAACTCACAATGTTAGTAGTTCATTCTGAGTTATTGTGACTTATTATTCAGTAGTTGAGAGTCAGATGTGACAGTGAGTGTGAATAATGATGGTGGAGTGATGTGAGTGGAGAACAGTGATGGACAGTTAGAGATCCTCATCTCACCTCTGAGCTTTGGTCTGGCTGTCATGTTCCCCACACAGAGAGCTTTTAGAGGGAGGGACTCCCTCCTCTCTGTCCTCACACTGATCCATAGCAGAGAAACAGCTGCTGGGAGAGCTGCACTCACTCACTACAACATGATGTTCAGCTGCCCAATTGACATCCAGTCACAGAGACTTTGGAGCTTCAGCTGTGGAGGAAACACAGAGAGAGAGAAGATGCTGCTGATTCTCCTTCATCAGTCCATCTGATGTGAGGCTGCTGTCACTTCATCATCACTTCACTGTCAAAGTCTACAAACATCAAATCTTCCCTCTACTGACAGCTGGAGGAACGACATCACCATCATCTATTATAAACAGCCAGGAGATTTCATATGGAGAGAAAATCCAAACATCTGACAGACTGCTGCTCAACATCAGCAATAACAAATGTATTTATATATGAAACCGCAATTAAAAAAAGAATAATATATATAATATAATTAAATGATAAGTAATATAAAAATAACTACAAATAACTTAAAATTGAAGTAAATTGGCAGAAATTTAAGATCTAAAAAAAAAAATGTTAGAGACTGGTGAAAAATTTAGCTTTCAGCTACTTTATTCTTCTAGTGTGAGGTTGAGGTTAATTAAATAGTTGAATTTCACTCCAGCCGACAGGAAGAAAGCTGAGGCAGAGTCCTGTACGGGTCCCGTTTGTAAACCCTTACCCGCTATACCTGCTGTGTTGAACCACATACGACCCGTTATCTGACAGTATCAATAATTAAATCTTCACTTGCTTTTCTTTTTTTAAGTCCTCAGGATCCATTTCAACGGCAGTGAGATGTGATTTTTGTTGTTGTTGTTTTTAATGAAAGCAGAGAGTTCTGGGAGGACGCACGAATGAACTACATCATTTAATCAACTGAATGAATGAATATGTTACTAAAATGATATGTTTTTACGTTTGCAAAAATTATGTTGTAAAAATAGCACATAGTTACTATGTTGCCATAGTAACTGGCTCAGTGTTACAATAAACTGGCTCTGTACAACTGAAAACGCAGAGTTTCCCCTCATATGAGGATTAATAAACTCAGAGTTTTCACTGATCCTGCTTTCTGAAACTGAAGCTTGAACATTGAGCTCACACACATTTATTAACTGGATCAGAAATCAGACAATAGTGTTACAACTCAAAGTGAAACATCCTGCATGTTGGTTCTGACACCAAACCTCCAAAATGCTTCAAAAGGATCATTTCAATATGAACACCAACTCTGTACATGATGACATCACATCTGTGTGTCACATGATTGAAAATATCCATGTTCCTCTTTCCCCTCTGCCATCTCTCAGCTGACATCAGCACATCAACACATTCAGACCACTAAGTATTTGATGATTTTAGAGTTTTTGTTAGAATTTCACTTCTTTTTTAATGGTTTAAACTTGTGATTTTCTCACATTGCCATGAAGTGTTTGGTTTCAGTGTTGCACAACCAGCTGCCCTGTAGCACAAATAGTCATTTTTCTCTTCAAATATTGATCTGAAATAATAAAAACTTCATGTCTAACTATCACAACATTTAGCAGCTTGTTCATGAATTTATTTATTTAATTATTATTAATTAGTAGCTCAGTGTGAACTGAATGAGAAATGTCAGTCATTTATAATGGATGACTTTCCCTTTAATTTTTTCTCTTTGAAACTGTAAAATTTCAAAGATTGTCTATTTATCCGGGGTCATTGTTGATTATGTCGAAATTTTCAACAAAACTCTTGAAAGAAAATAATAAGGTCAAACTTTAAGACATAAAGTAATGTGAGTCAATGTTCCTTTTAATTATTAATTAAGTGACCTTAAATATGATTTGTTATATCTTAATTAGACTCAGTCAAGAACATTGTGGAAGGTTTTTATCATAGAATTATTTGGTGATGTCATCTTCTCTTATTCAATATATGATGTGTGATGTAATTTCCTTTTCATTATGCATGTAAATTGGAACAGTTCATTGAAGAGTGTTAGAAACATTCACAGCATCCTTCTGGTAATAAAATACAATGATGCTGCTGAGTTGTGTCAAATCAACAAACTAAAGCAACACAGAGCTGCAGAATCTCAGGTGAGCTCTGAAAACCTCACAGCAGGTAGTTTAAACAGAGCAGCACATTACCTGCAAGTTAGTATTCATTATTTATTGTGACCATCAATCAGCTGTTACTGGAAATATTAATATTACTGGAAAATAATATTACTATCAGAGAAAAGGTAATGATACAGGTCAGCAAATACATAATCAATAAGTAAACATTTAGCAGAGTCAGGCTCTGTGCATGTGTGTGTGTGAGTGTGTGTGTGTGTGTGTGTGTGTGTGTGTGTGTGTGTGTGTGTGTGCGTGTGTGAGTGTGTGTGTGGGTGAGTGAGTGTAATCTATCACCTGAATCTCCTGCAGCTCAGAGCTCCACTGCTGCTGTTTGTTATTGTGACATTAAAACAACCTCAATGTAACACACTTTAACATATTCACCATGAAAACTAACTTAAAGCACACACACTCACAACAGAAACACACACACTCAATCCAAGCTGTAAACAGCACAGAAACAAACAGAGCTGAACATGAAGCTGCAGCATCAAACATGTTAACACAGTACTAACCAGCTGTACTGTTGTTAGAACACCTGATGATCCTGTTAGCAGAGAGCTGAGCTCTTCTCAACACTAACAGCAGCTTCACTTTCTGATTTTTACACTTTTTACTGTAAAATAACTGAAAACTGTAACTTACCAAACTTCACACGGAGAAAACATCTGAGTCACAACAGAGGAGAGAATGAAAAAAACACTGCTGCAACCAAAAAGGACTAAAGTTGCTCTGTCTGTAGTTTCTCTGTGGTTTGAGGTTGAAATCTCTGTTGTCTGAAAATAAATCAACTGATCTCTTAAACCCACTTCTGTGTTCTCAGACGTTGTAGTTTAAACTGAACCTGTAGTTTAGTGTAAACAAGCTCTAAACTTCAGAATCAAAGATATATGAAATTCATGACAACTTTAAAAATGCTGTTAGATGTCAGAGTAGAAGGTAGATGTCTGCAGTACAATATGATAAATATATCACATTGTTTTGTAGCAATTTTGGATGATTAAATTTATAAGCTCTCATTATCAGGTGCACCACCTCCTTGATTAGGAGGAAATATCAGTTTACTTACTAATTGGTTTATTAGTAAAGTTTAATAAATCAATACATTTCTGAATCAGTAAACTTTCTGAATTTGTGGCTCAATGGTTCAATAGATCCCCTGTATCACTTCAAAGATTAGACAAACACAACTGACTCGATTTTATGGATTTTATTAACTACACACTACTAATAAATGATGTATAAATAAATGTAATGATAAAATTGCAATAACAAATGATTTCAACCGATTGTTACTCGATATATCGGCATGAATGAAAGACGATGGTGAATGATGAATCTAAATTAAGGATATGTAATTATGTGAAAGCTGAGAAACTTATGAGCTTTACTGAGTTTTACCTTTAAAGAAAATTTGAATTACTCTATCAAACATCAACCCTTGATTAAAGCAATATTTGGATCCTACTTTCATCCATGGAGGGCCTCAGCTGTCCGTCCTTCAGAACCACACGTACGCACACCAAGTGGAAGATCTCAGAGAGCGTCGCAGGTCCGGTGCTGTGAGGATGGTCCGGGTCGACTGGCCTTCTGTCAGACCGGCTGGTCCGGTGGTTGTCTGCCTGCAGACTTGGTTCTTCTCGATTATGATGAGTCGTAGGATTGACAAACGTTTGTCTGCCCAAAAAGCCCTCGCAGGTTGATGTGAGATGGAGTGAAAGTCCAATTTAACTAGTTCACTGTTTAGTAACTTTCTGGAGAGGTCTCAGTGTTGGCCACACGTCAAATCCTCAAAATGGTCAAAAACAGGCTGAATGCAAAACTTAATGACGTGTTTACTTTAAAGGCCTTTTCTCTGTACGTCTGCTGACGAAAAATACCAGGTTACAGAAACATAGAATAAAAATAAAGATTATTATAGTATCATATAATAAAGAAAAAACTAAGATAAAAATTAACTAAAGATTAAAAGAATAAGATAAGGTGACAAAAGTAAGAATGTGTGTGGTGAAGAAAAGAGAAGATGAGCAGAGCAAAACTTGAAGCAAAGCAATCCAGTTTCGGAGGGGTGCAGCTGGTCATCATCATTCATTCAGTATTTAATCTTGATTATAAAATGCATACTATAATATAGTAACACAGATCACAGGATGCATCATTCTGGCATTAATATAACATCAGCTTGATTCATTAAAACCTGAAAAGAATTAATATGATCAAACATAGATAATTGATTATCACCATAATGTAAGCATAACATCAATGTAACACTTTCTCATATTAAGTAAACATTCTCATACTAACATTTGTGTTTACTAAAAGAGAAATTATAATGACAGTTCTTCAAATACCCATTTATCTGTGATCGCTGTAATAACTGTTACAATGGAGGTTTCTTTAGGTAATTGATACTGATATAAGTAATTGGTATTGTTTATGCCAAACTATTTACCAAGAAGTTTTGTATGAGGTGAGTTTTAACACACTTTCTTTCTCTTCCACACTTTGTGTTGAAAGAGAGGTGGAATTTAGGAATGTGCCTTTTAATTTATGACGCTGGTCTGTGTGACTCTAATCTGATGGTAGAAAAAGTCTCTGCATCTCTACGATAAGTTATAACGTTCGAAGGAGACACCAAAATTTGTCTTGTTACAGTATGTAGTTCTTGTCACTTTGGGTTGCTCCATGGAATGTTAATGGATCTTTGTTTGTCCAAGAGAGAGACCATGTCAGTCTCTATATCAAACCTGGTCCAATTTCGTCATCTCAGGGTCAAAGGTGACTCTGACCAGATGATGTTCTGAGCCGTACTGATGCTGTCGGCTACATTTTTATCCACAATCTTTTTTTAACCTTTTACTTCTTTATGGATTTCTGTTATTTGGACAGTAAATGAAGTAACCTAAAATTAAACTTTTATATATTAAAGTACAGAAATGATCACATCTAAAGATAAAAATCAAAGTCCCTAGAATAACAAATATCTATAATAAACAATGACTCTGATAATAATAATAAAGCACCTTTCATACATAAGATAAAGCTTCAAGTACTTAACATGAAACTGCACAAAATTAGTTTTGATCAATATGAAGAAATATCAGGACCACAAATATCAATACAGATGCTTTTTATTATAAATCAGTTTGAAAATGTTCAGTAATCACAGAAAAGTTATTTATAAGACAAATTGTTAAATGGACACTTTTAAATTAATTCTTAAAAAGATCAGCAGGATTTAAATGTTTGAGTTTGTCTCCATCTGAACCTGCAACACTGCTTTGATGCACAATCAGATCTTTTACTTGCCGTTGTTTAAGTTGTAATGTTTGTGTTGTATTTTACTTTATTGTCCAGTGTACACAAGAAACAGAAAGTGAACTTCTGTCATTGAATCACGCTGTTTAAGTAAAGGTTGATTACTGTCAGACTAAAACTCACGTGATGAGTTCATGTTAAAAAATATTCATCAGTAAAGAAACATTCCAACATTTCTGTAAATCCAGGAGTGGAAGAATTAGTACTCAGATACTTTATTGTAGTAAAAGTACCAGTACAGTAAAGTAAGAATACTCATTACTAGTAAAAGTCCTGCAAGAAAAATCCTACTACAGTAAAAGTACTTCAGTATTATGAGTGATGTAGTTAAAGTATTGATAAATAATTAATGAGAGAGAAAAGTAGAAAAAACTAAGTTCTGACCACAGACTGTATGTAAGAAATGGACGTAACATCCGTGACGTCACCCATTGGTTTGTGGACTGCTGCTCGGAGGCCAATAGTATCGGATCTGAGCAGCACCATCTTGAAAATTTCAGGTGCATGCTGGGAAAAATAAAAACAGGGATTCTACTTATATGGGCATCAGGAGGAGCATGAGGCGCCCTCCTGAACCTGTGAACCAACCAACCTGTCAATCACGACGTAGCCACGCCCTAATGCATACCCTGCTTTATCGTCACATATAAAATCAGGGAGGCCAAAATGTCCCAAATGAACATCATACTGCATTGAAGAAGGCTTTAAACTAGCGATTGAGACCATAAACACATTTTGAAAACGTTTACTGAGGTTAGAAATCAAGTGAGAAGTTGGTGAATTCTCCATTGACTTGTATAGAGACGGAAGTCCTTTTGACACCAAAACGGTCGCCCCCTGGTGGCCTTTTGATAGAATGCAGTTTTAAGTTACTTCCTGGTTGGCCTCATTTCAGAGGACCAGAACTCCCCGCCTTGTTCTGATACACAAATGTGTTTTCTGTTTTTTTTTACTTTTTCTCTAATCTTTGTTTTATTGAAATTAAACCATGTGAGAAGTTTAGAGGGAAAATCTGAGAGTCTGAGACAGATCTGCTGAGTCTGAGTGTGTGTTAGGTTTGATTTCAGCAGCTGATCTTCGGTCAGCAGAGTTTATGTCCACAGGAGAGACTCTCCCTCCTACAGACGACGCAGAGACACTGAGGAACCAGACCAGACTGCAAACCCAGCATACAGAGTTTCAGTGAATGTGGTGTTGAAGGTGTGGAGGTGGATCAGTGTGTCAGAGGAGACTCTGTAGAAGGACAGAGTGCCAGCAGGACAGTCCACATACACTGCTACAGAGGAGGAGGAGGAGGAAGAAGAATATTTTTCTCTCTTATTGTGCCAGACAGAGTAACGACCATCATCAGAGCAGTAAAGTCTCCAGGACTGATCATTCCTTCCAAACCCACAGTCATCACTGTATCCTTTCCTGCTGATTCTTCTGTAACTCACTGATATATCAACTCTTCCTCTCCACTCGACCTCCCAGTAACAGCGACCAGTCAGAACATTTCTACACAGCAGCTGAGGCCTGACATCAAATCTGTCTGGATGATCAGGATATGACTGATCGTTCTTCACACGTGTCACCTTCCTGTTGTTGTCAGACAGTTTGAGTTTTCTGTTCATTGTGTTTGGATCCAGTTCCAGTTCACAGGCATCTGATGGAGAGAACGAGACACAATACAGCTGCAGTTTATCATCTGTTGATTTATTAACTACTTTACTGACAATCACTGAAACGAGACCATTCAAACTTAAACCATCTCCATGACAACTGAGACACTCCATTACTGAGGAAGACCATGAGATGTGACTGAAAGCTTTGGACATACAGAGTAAGTGAACGTTTAACAGTTCAGTTAGAACATGAACAGTCAACATGACAGTGATATTCAGTAATATTCATGTTTTTTCATCAAGTTTGGTGTAAAGTGAAGGTCTTTACACATCAAGTCTGTTATTTTCATCTCAAACTGTCGTCTGTTACAAACACATTTTTGTCCAAATGCTCCAAACAGCTGAAGTCAGTATGAATGAATGAACTTTATCTGCAGGAGAGACATGAGGGACATTTTGGAGCAGGTAGCGCCACCATGTGGACATTTATAAAACATTTCTCTTTTAACTCCTGAACAGTGATGAACAGAAGGTAATTTCTGTTTCATGGATTCATTTGTTCAAGATAAATGTCAGTTTAGGCCACGCCCATTTCTGCCAAAACACATTTTCCATCATTTTGAACTTTTTTCACTTCTTTTACATATTTCATCCAGTTTTTCTCAAAGTTCTCATGAATCAAACTGTAAACACACTCACACTTCCTCAGACCAGGTTTCAGTGTCTTCAGTCCACCATGGTCAATCCTGGAGGAAGAGACAAAGAGACAATCAGCTTCATACACCTTCACTCATATCCACCATTAAACATGAACCAGAGTCCCTCAGTTAGTCAGAGTGTCCATCTGTCTGTCCATACCTGGGAGTGTCAACCTGTCTGTCCATACATGAGTGTCCACTTGTCTGTCCATACCTGAGAGTGTCCACCTGTGTGTCCATACCTGAGAGTGTCAACCTGTCTGTCCATACCTGAGAGTGTCAACCTGTCTGTCCATACATGAGTGTCCACTTGTCTGTCCATACCTGAGAGTGTCCACCTGTGTGTCCATACCTGAGAGTGTCAACCTGTCTGTCCATACCTGAGAGTGTCAACCTGTCTGTCCATACATGAGTGTCCACTTGTCTGTCCATACCTGAGAGTGTCCACCTGTCTGTCCATACCTGAGAGTGTCCACCTGTCTGTCCATACCTGAGAGTGATCACCTGTCCATACCTGAGAGTGTCCACCTGTCTGTCCATACCTGAGAGTGTCCACCTGTCTGTCCATACCTGAGAGTGTCCACCTGTCCATACCTGAGAGTGTCCATCTGTCTGTCCATACCTGAGAGTGTCCACCTGTCCATACCTGAGAGTGTCCATCTGTCTGTCCATACCTGAGAGTGTCCACCTGTCTGTCCATACCTGAGAGTGTCCACCTGTCTGTCCATACCTGAGAGTGTCTACCTGTCTGTCCATACCTGAGAGTGTCCACCTGTCCATACCTGAGAGTGTCCATCTGTCTGTCCATACCTGAGAGTGTCCACCTGTCTGTCCATACCTGAGTGTCTACCTGTCTGTCCATACCTGAGAGTGTCCACCTGTCCATACCTGAGAGTGTCCATCTGTCTGTCCATACCTGAGAGTGTCCACCTGTCTGTCCATACCTGAGAGTGTCCACCTGTCCATACCTGAGAGTGTCCACCTGTCTGTCCATACCTGAGTGTCCACCTGTCTATTAATACATGAGTGTCCACCTGTCTGTCAGTACCTGAGAGTGTCCACCTGTCTGTCCATACCTGAGTGTCCACCTGTCTGTCCATACCTGAGAGTGTCCACCTGTCTGTTCATACATGAGTGTCCACCTGTCTGTCAGTACCTGAGAGTGTCCATCTGTCTGTCCATACCTGAGAGTGTCCATCTGTCTGTCCATACCTGAGAGTGTCCATCTGTCTGTCCATACCTGAGAGTGTCCACCTGTCTGTCCATACCTGAGAGTGTCCATCTGTCTGTCCATACCTGAGTGTCCATCTGTCTGTCCATACCTGAGAGTGTCCATCTGTCTGTCCATACCTGAGTGTCCACCTGTCCATACCTGAGAGTGTCCACCTGTCTGTCCATACCTTAGAGTGTCCATCTGTCTGTCCATACCTGAGATTGTCCACCTGTCTGTCCATACCTGAGAGTGTGCACCTGTCTGTCCGTACCTGAGAGTGTCCACCTTTCCAGACCTGAGAGTGTCCACCTGTCTGTCCATACCTGAGAGTGTCCAGTCTCCAGTGTGGATCCTCCAGTCCAGCAGACAGAAGCTTCTCTCCTGAGTCTCCTGGATGATTGTAGCTCAGGTCCAGCTCTCTCAGATGGGAGGGGTTGGAGCTCAGAGCTGAGGCCAGAGAAGCACAGCCTTCCTCTGTGATCAGACATCCTGACAGACTGAACACACACAACAGTTCATCTAATGAGCTTAAAAACATTCTCAACTCAATAAACGGGATTTTGTGTATTTGTAGTATTCTTTAAAAAAAGTAAAGACATTTCATTTTCCTGAACAACAAATGTGCTTTGTGTGTTCATCTTATTCTACTATCATACTAGACTTACTTTATACTTTATGCACAAGTGTTGAAGATTAAATGACTGAAAACAACTATCCTGACTCACATGATGGCATGAAAGGAGTTTTAAATACTGTGTACTTGATATTACAACACTTAAGTTCAGACATTACACAGAATCTTTTGACTTTCAAAAACTCTTCATGTAAACTAGAAACTGGGGAGAAGCCAAAATATTACTTTAAATACACAGTGATAAAAATGACCTGAGAGTTTCCAGTCCGCAGTGTGGACTCTCCAGTCCAGCAGAAAGCTGCTTCACTCCTGAATCCTGCAGGTTGTTGTTACTCAGGTCCAGATCTCTCAGACTAGAGGACTGCGAGCTGAGAACTGAGGACAGAGCTGCACAGCTTCTCTCTGAGATGTTACAGCTACTCAACCTGAAGAACAATCAGCAGAACAAAATAAAATAATGGCATTAATTTTCTTCTTTGAGCAAAGATTACAGGTTCATATGTAGGAATCAGAAATTCCTTCTCATTAATGACACTGGTGACCATTAAGTGAGCTGCAGTCAACATCCTGTTGCTCACAAGCTGACTGTATGTGATGTTTTTTTCCTCGCTTACAATTCTATCTAATAGATATCTAATGTTGTATTTTTGCAAAACATCTCTCATTCCCAGTCAGTCTGTTTGAGTACAAGCAAACACACACAAAGAGGCTCCTGCTGCACTGTGGCCTGACCGTTGAGAGCCAATCCAATGCCCACCTGAAACATGATACATTAATCAACCATCCAACCAACCAACCAACCATAAACACCAGTAGGCTCAGCATGCTGTGGTCAGGGAGCAAACGGCTGTGTTTTTAATGTGTGTTTATTACTTCCTTTTGACTAGAAACAGAAAAAACAAACAGGGTTAACTGTGTTCTGCTTTTGCTCTGCAGCTTGTTTTCTGCTGCTTTGTTGAGGAAATAATGTTTCAGCTGTTAGTTCTCAGGAGGTGAAGACTTGTCATTGCATTGGTGTTTTGTTGTGGAATGTGTTGTGGTTGATGGTGGCAGCTAGCTGTCTCATTAGCTGGAGAGTTGCAGGTTGTTTCTACTCAGATTGGACTGTATTGTTGTGTTAGATGCTGCTGGTTTGTTGATGTCAGTGGGACAGAAGCAAGGCACCAAGGAGCACCAAAAACATTTTTGTGCCTGAGTCTAACACATAGAAATCAGTCCACAGGCTGATATACCCAACTGAGAAAGTTGGGGAAGGTCTCATTTTTTTTAATTGCATGACAACCTGTTCACTCATTAGTAATAAATATGATTAATGAATGTAAAATGCTTTGTTTCTTTATAATTCTTACATATAGAATCTTTAAATGATGTTAATCTGGATCTGGATGCAGGGAGGAAGCTAGATGATGTAAATGTGGGGTTTAATCCTAACTGTGTCCAAGGGGAGATTTTATTCCTGCATTTTTCAAGTTATTTGAAACAATTGAATGCCTTAAAATCTGTACATCATTTGGAAAAACATGGAAGTTACCAGAAAATTCTGAAATTATAATAAAATAAATGTTGAGGAAGATTAATTTTTTACTCCTGCCACCTAAAAAAAGCCCAAAATATTCTGATCTTACTATTTTGAAGTCACATAACAATGGTAGAGCAGGACTTTGGTGTAAACAGCATTACTAATCCATCCCATAATAATCTGGCTGCTGTAAATGCAAACCTACACTGATAAGTAAATGTGTGTGATTCTGAATTGAATATCAGACCAACAGAATAACATTTACTGAAATTATATCAGATTTCTTAATGGAATAACAGAGCAGGATAAACATTATTATTATGGTTCTTTATCTGATCTACTCCTGGTCACTCTGTTCTCCTTTCATCCTCTTTTCTTCTTAACTTCTCTCTACTGCACTCATTTAATGTTCTCCACTGAGAGAAGAAAACATAAGATGCAAAAAAGATTAAATGTATATCTTATGTAATGTAATATATATATATATATATAATTGTCCACCTGCAGGTGATTTTTATCTTTAGGGGCTATTTAAAAACTTTAATTTCATCCTGTTTTTCTTTGTTTAATGTTCTATGTGAAGTACTTTATAACGTGAGTTTCTAAAAGTGCTCTACAAATATGTATTACTATTTTTTTATTGGATAATTAACATGCATTACCTGTTTTTACTGTAAAGCACTTTGAAACTTTGTTTTGAAAGGTAATATATAAATACAGTTATTTATTATTATTATTTCAAACTGCTCGTTTTTAGGTGACTCACTTTGCTGTAAATTTAAATTGCTCAATGTTTTAATAGGTTAGTGTTTTGTTCATCGTCCATCGGACCAACCCTACTCCAGACTTCCGCTTCTGTCCTCTTCTCAACCATTTTCCACTCATTTACTCCTGACTTCATCACACATTTTCTCATATCTCCTGCTTACTTCTGCTTTTAAGTCCTTTCTCACTCTCCTCATCATGACATGACTGAATGAAAAAAAAAGACACACAACAATCCCCTATGACAATGTTAAGGTGGACAAACAGGTGGAGATACTTCCCCAGTTATAGACGTTTGGCTCCAATGATTTGCTGATGCAGTCAGAGAGGACAGGAAGTGACAAAGAGTTTAATTTATTTTAAAAACGTAAAAGATTCGGGACTATTGAGAAAACATTTGCGGCTGTAGCTCAAGAAGCCCCCCACCACCCCTCTGCTTGGTCTATAGTTCTGTGTGCACCTACAGAGCTTTGTTGGAGGCTTTGACCACTGGCAGCAGCCTCAGAAGAGCCTCCTCTGAAGCAGAGTATTTCTTCAGGTCAAACACATCCAGATCTTTTTGTGATGACAGTAAGATGAAGACCAGAGCTGACCACTGAGCAGGAGACAGTTTATCTGTGGAGAGACTTCCTGATCTCAGGTACTGTTGGATCTCCTGCACTAGAGAACAATCATTCAGTTCATTCAGACAGTGGAACAGATTGATGCTTCTCTCTGCAGACAGATTCCTACTGATCTTCTTCTTGATGTACTCAATTGTTTTCTGATTGGTCTTTGAGCTACTTCCTGTCTGTGTCAGACCTCGTAGGAGAGTCTGATTGGTCTGCAGTGAAAGCCCCAGGAGGAAGCGGAGGAACAAGTCCAGGTGTCCATTTGGACTCTTTAAGGCTTCGTCCACAGCACTCTGGTAGAAACGTGGTGATTTGAACACTTCAGGCCACCAGGATGTTGTTTGTTTTTCTTGCAGCAGATTGACTCCAGACTTGATGAATGTCAGATGGACATGAAGAGCAGCCAGAAACTCCTGAAGGCTCAGATGGACGAAGCAGAACACAGTGTCCTGGTACAGCCCTCTCTCCTCTTTAAAGATCTGTGTGAACACTCCTGAGCACACTGAGGCTGCTCTGATATCGATGCCACACTCTGTTAGGTCTGATTCATAGAAGATCAGGTTGCCTTTCTGCAGCTGCTCAAAAGCCAGTTTTCCCAGAGACTCAATCATCTTCCTGCTCTCTGGACTCCAGTGTGGATCTGTCTCAGCTCCTCCATCATACTTGATGTTCTTCAGTTTGGCCTGAACCACAAGGAAGTGGATGTACATCTCAGTCAGGGTCTTGGGCAGCTCTCCTCTCTCTCTGCTTTTCAACACATCCTCCAGAACTGTAGCAGTGATCCAGCAGAAGACTGGGATGTGGCACATGATGTGGAGGCTTCGTGATGTCTTGATGTGGGAGATGATGGTGCTGGCCTGCTCCTCATCTCTGAATCTCTTCCTGAAGTACTCCTCCTTCTGTGGATCAGTGAACCCTCTGACCTCTGTCACCATGCCGACACACTCAGGAGGGATCTGATTGGCTGCTGCAGGTCGTGTGGTTATCCAGAGGCGAGCAGAGGGAAGCAGTTTCCCCCTGATGAGGTTTGTCAGAAGCACATCCACTGAGGTGGACTCTGTAACATCAGTCAGGATCTCAGTGTTGTGGAAGTCCAGAGGAAGTCGACACTCATCCAGACCGTCAAAGATGAACACAACCTGGAACTCTTCAAACCTGAAGATTCCTGCTTCTTTGGTTTCAGTAAAGAAGTGATGAACAAGTTCCACCAAGCTGTACTTTTTCTCTTTCAGCACATTCAGCTCTCTGAAAGTGAATGGAAATGTGAAGTGTATGTCCTGGTTGGCTTTGTCTTCAGCCCAGTCCAGAGTGAACTTCTGTGTTAAGACTGTTTTCCCAATGCCAGCCACTCCCTTTGTCATCACTGTTCTGATTGGTTCATCTCTTCCAGGTGAGGCTTTAAAGATGTCTTCTTGTGTGATTGATGTTTCTGGTCTGTCTGGTTTCCTGGATGCTGTTTCAATCTGTCTGATCTCATGTTCATCATTGACCTCTGCAGTCCCTCCCTCTGTGATGTAGAGCGGTGTGTAGATCTGATTCAGAAGGGTTGGGTTTCCTGCTTTAGAGATCCCCTCAAACACACACTGGAACTTCTTCTCCAGGTTAGACTTGAGTTTACGTCGACACTTTGCAGCACGAGCTCCTGAATGAACAAACAACAAATGAAATCAGTGAGTGGATCCTACAGAAAGTCTAGAAATCTGAACATGTAAGTGTGTCTGTGTAGTTTTTCCTCCTCCATCAGTTTTATTCAGCTCATCAGTGGAGGACAAACAGCCTCTGATCTGATGCAGATGTGTGCAGCATATTTACAGCAGAGTTTGAAATATAAACCTCTCCCATGTTGCCTCCATTTCCTCTCCATCATGTTAAATCTGTTAAAATCCTCTTACTGCTCTGCAGACGCTCAGCCAGCTCCTCCTGCTTCATTCTCCTCAGGAAGTGCAGTGTGATCTTCAGAAATGCGTCTCTGCTGCTCCTCCTCTGCTCTTCCTCCTCACCGTCCAACCCCTCATCCTCACTCTGACTCTCTAAGCATTCTGGGTCATCTGGACTCAGACCCCTCTGGACTCTCTTCAGCTCGTTCTTCACAAAAGTGACGATGTTCTCCTCCAGCAGCTGGAACAGACAGATAAAGTGAACATTTCATTTAAACTGGTAGAACACAACATGTGATTCATGTGTCAGTCTGAAGGCCTGCTGGTCTAAACAGAGCAGCATGGACACTGTTAGGACCTGAATGCTACTTTAGTATTTCATCTGTGGTTGATGGAGAATATTTTTTATTAGTAGTTAGTATTTAATAGTTGAATTAAAACTAGGTTTATTACATGCTACCTATGTAATAAAAAAGTGCAATTATTTATTAAATTAGTGTCCGATGATTAAAGAAAACTACAACAACCAGAATGAATTGCACGTCTCGTCCAATCAGACTGACTGTAGCCTACTGATGGGTTGTTGAGGCCAGCTGAGCACCAAAGACAAAGTTAATGAGCTGTGAATAATATCTCTTTACTGAGGCTTATTTTCATTTACACAACGTTTTTCCTCATTGAGTCTACTCAGTACTGGTGGTCTCTGATCATAAAACAAACTGAGTGTGCTGGAGTCTGTTATGTGGACCATTGTAAACTTACTTATAAAGTCTGATTGGTTGATAGATTGACAGATTGACTGATAGTTTTGTTCCACAGTATGCTGATATTTTCAAGTATTTGTTAGTATGACATTTTAAAACCCAGATTTTTTACTGTCCTTGAAGGCACCGCTATAGAAAATGAGGACACATAGTTTGTTGTCTAATGCAGATCTCCAAAGTCCACCAGATGACGATTTTTTCTAGTAACTGAGTGGGGAGCACTGGGTGATGGCCACATGGAGGGAAGTTAAACATTGTTCTTTTGCATATACTGTCCACATTGTAAATAATACAATGCTGTTTGAAAATCGGTGTTAGTACATGTACACACCATAAATATGGAGTCCAACTGTGTTTGATGCTGCTGTGCAGACTGATCACTGGGAACCTCTGAGCTCTGCTGCTGAACTCTGTGGAGAAAAACATCACGTTTAAGAACATTTAATGACTCAAATCTGCACTCAGCTTATTAAAGATGTTCTATTATGATGAGACATTTTAAATTTTTTCTCTTCTTCTATAAATTAAAAACATTCTTGTGTCTAACAATCCTTTCTGTCAGTTATAAATCTGTTCAGTCAGTTTATCAATCCTGAGATCAATAATCTGACCTTTGCTCAGCAGGGTCCATCTTTGAAGTTAGCTCAAGACAGACACATCCAAGTTAGCTGCTGCTCTGATTATTGATGTGATGTTTTCAAAGTTACACACACATATAACACTGAACTCTTTGACATGTGACTGTTGCAGAGGTGTACACTATGATGTCACTGCTGAAACTATATATTGATTCCTCTTCTCAGGAGAGTCAGATAATAACAAACTTCACTTTTAAATTCTTACCTTCCATCAGCAGGTTGTCCATCTTTAATGTCAATAGGACGATCCATAGACCAGTCACTCTTCATGGACACACAGCTGGGTTCAGGAGAGCCTGCTCCCCGCTGCTGCATCCTGATACTAATAAAACAGTTCATTCATCAATTTCAAAATATATTTTCTAATTTGAATCATAAATGTTTTTCTTTGGATTGATTAAAAGACATGAACGGGTATAAACATAGACTGGAAAAACCAAACATTGGACGATGTCACTGTGACGTCACCCAGTGGTTTGTGGACTGTCGTTTTGAAGCCTTGAGTTTGGCAATTTGACATAACTATCTTGGATTGAATGTCACCATCTTTTCGGAGCCAAAACTGACCATAATGCTAGCTCCTAGCTTGTTTAGCACAGTACCTTTACAGTCGATGGTTAACTGTGGTAATGCTGATCCTAATGCTAAATTTCACTAGTGAAAAATTCTTAACCTATTAAAACAAAATGTACTTACAAGAAAAACTGAACACATGACTCATTAGAAGATGTTTTACTACAACCAAACACTGAACAAGACTTTTTTAGGCGACCAAAATGTTACAGCCAAAATATCCACTGAGCTGCGTCTGATGGATCAGTACATGAAGGTGAGCTACAAAGGGTTTGAATCAGCTGGATTAATATTGTAATTATATCAAAGTACTGTGTGTTAAATTAAGTAAGATAAAAAATAAATAAATAAATCAGACCACAGAAAACAAAGTGAGGAGGTGTGTTACATGTCAGTGTTGTCCTGCAGAGGGCAGCAAACACCTGCCAACACTGAAGAAGAAGCTCTGTGAGAGAGGAAGATGAGTCTTTTTGAGACGAAGATGTTTCTGTCAAACTGAAAAATAATCAGCTGTCCAATCACAGCTTGGAGGCAGAGCCATGGGCGGAGCTTATCAACAGCAGCAGAGGTGAAGTCAAACATGACAGACAGCCTTTGACAATCAAAGTGTTTCTTGTGGCTGAGGGACAGTACTATTGACTGTATGTTTAGTTCCATTTGTGAGGGACTGAAAACATTCTTGTGTCTAACAATCCTTTTCTGTCAATTATAAATCTGTTCAGTCAGTTTATCAATCCTGAGATCAATATTCTGACCTTTGCTCAGCAGGGTCCATCTTTGAAGTTAGCTCAAGACAGACACATCCAAGTTAGCTGCTGCTCTGATTATTGATGTGATGTTTTCAAAGTTACACACACATATTGATATAGTGACCATGTTGGTGTCTTATAACACTGAACTCTTTGACATGTGACTGTTGCACAGGTGTACACTGTGATGTCACTGCTGAAACTATATATTGATTCCTCTTCTCAGGAGAGTCAGATAATAACAAACTTCAGTTTTAAATTTTTACCTTCTATCAGCAGGTTGTCCATCTTTAAACGTAATAGGACGATACATAGACCGGTCACTCTTCATGGACACACAGCTGGGTTCAGGTGAGTCTGCTCTCTGCTGCTGCATCCTGATACTAACAAACAATTAACAAATCAAAGAGTCTCTTTGTTAATCTGAGTTATTGTGACTTATTATTCAGTAGTTGAGTGTCAGATGTGACAGTGAGTGTGAATAATGATGGTGGAGTGATGTGAGTGGAGAACAGTGATGGACAGTTAGAGATCCTCATCTCACCTCTGAGCTTTGGTCTGGCTGTCATGTTCCCCACACAGAGAGCTTTTAGAGGGAGGGACTCCCTCCTCTCTGTCCTCACACTGATCCATAGCAGAGAAACACCTTCACACAAACACAACAACATGCTCATTCATTACAACCAGCTGCACATCACACAGGTCTGCACTGCTGTCTAACATCCTGTCATCATACATTCCACCACCAGATGGAGTCATTTATTTGTCTTCATTGTTTGGATCAGAGCTCTGAACAGGACATATCTTTGTTAATTATTTTATATCATTGTATAATATTTTCTTATTATGAAGTACATTTAAGAAATAGTCATGTAAAATGAATTCATTTAATGTTTTCATAAACCAGTCATGGTTTACTCATCATCCTCCTTTTAAAACACAGAATACTTTTATTGCTGTTTCATTAGCTTCTAACCTACTTCATCATAACAAATAGTTACATATGCATGAGGATAGTTTTATTTGTCTATATTTATGGTCGTAGTTGTTACATCTGTGATATATTTTATTTCATCTTACAAGAATGTTTCCTGTCGTTCAATCACAGTTAAATTATAAAAATGAATTTCAGCTTTGACAAAAAGTTTTTCTTATTTCTTCTGGTGTTTTGTTCTTTCCAGCAGTGCAGCAAACAAAGCAACATAACACATCACTATAACTTCCATCTCTACTGATATCAGATCATTTAAACACCTGCAGACACAGACATGATGAAATCTGTCAGTACGTTACCTTTAGATGCTGAAAATCATCTGAATGAAGCCGATGAGTGAAGGTGAAATATATCAGCAGCTTCAACCAGGAATCCAACCAGAAGAATAAACATGTAACTTACAGCAGGAGATTTTTAAGGTCTGTTGATTCACAAACAGTCTCATCTCTCTGTATTCATGTTTGATCTGAAGGTTTAAGGAAAATCTGATAACAGAATAGCAGCTCTGAACTTTGGTACAGCTGAAGTCAAACATTAATGGCAGTGTAAATATTCATTAGTTGAATCATGAAGTCTGATGATAGTTTTATATTTGTACCTTTTTATATTCTAACAACACAAAAGTTGGCAAGATGGCATTTATCTGTAGTAAATGGCCAAAATATGTGAATATGTATAAAATGAGACAAATGAATGTACGTTTCTGTCTCCATTATTAATGTTCATTAACATTATAGGTTTGTGTGTATGTGAGAACAGTAGTCTATGTTTGTCTAAAGGTGAAAAAGGGAAAGTCCACTGGGCTTTTTTTTCATTTAGCTGTATTTAGCTTCATGAGAGATTACATTGCAGTGCTCTCCAGTCCTGCTCGTTCTGTATTATGAAGCACAACAGACCAATGAAAAATATGGTCGCATCCAAAATGACCTGGATGTGTTGGTATGGGTGTCAGAGTGTGGTGTATGTGTGAGTGTGTGTGTGTGTGTGTGTGTGTGTGTGTGTGTGTGTGTGTGTGTGTGTGTACGTACATGTGAGTATGTGCAGATACAAATAGAGAATTTGAATTGTCTTACAGGTCTGCATTTATAGCATTATGTCTAAATCTCTCTCTCTCACACACACACACACACACACACACACACACACACACACACACACACACACACACACTATGACTAATGCATTCACTAACACACACATGCATTAACAGGTCGTTAAACTCAATAGAAAACGACATATAACACTTCAAATGTGCTGCACATTTACTTTTTATGTTTTTGAGCTTTGAATGTGTGTGTAAGTATGTCAGTGTGTGTTAGTGTGTCAGTGTGTGTAAGTGTGTCAGTGTGTGTGAGATAGATAAAGAGAGAGAGAAATTTAGACAAAAATCAATATAAATGATCAATTTGTATCTGCACATACACACATACATTACACACTCTGACACCCATACCAACACATCCAGGTCATTTTGGATGCAACCACATTTTTCATTGGACCGTTCTTGCATGTTGTGTGGGCCTTCTAGTGTTTTGCTGGCCTGCAGTGGATCTTCCTGTTACATCTGAAATGCATACACATTTTAATTTAATTGGATAACATGTCTTCTGTTGCGAGCATGAACTTCAGTTCCTCAGAAGAACATACAGTGAAACATCTACAGGTTCACTGTTATTACCTGGTTCAGAAAACTGCAAGTCATCAAGATATCAGCCATCCAATGAGACTCACAGGAAAACCACTGAGACACTGAAAGAAAAACAGAATGGGTCAAAATTAAGATGCTGCAATAAAAAGTTTATCTGCCAACAATACATACATTCATAGTGTCAGGCCAAAATAGTGGAAGTCCAAGAAATGGGCATGTAGTTAGAGTAGACACAATATCTGCAACACATAAACATTGTGCACTCAGGACTATAGTGATGTATGGCTAAGCTGATATAAGCTTATGGTAGATATATCTGCATCACAGTATATGTCAGCTGATGTGTAACATTACTTTGCAGTAATTTAGAAACAGTGTCAATATTACAAACGGCACTCTCTGATGTTTGGTGGCCTGCTCTGGTAGCTGCAGCCTCACATCACACACATGCTCTCAACTCGCTCAGCTACTGTTTGTTTTCATTTTTAAAAATACAGAGCTTGTAATACACTGTTGTTTTGCTTCTGTGTTAAAAAAGGCCTTCAGCATAGCCACACACAACAAGAAATAAAAAGTAATTACAGTGGACTTATACTCTAATGACAATCATAATACTGGTGTAACATAGATATTTGCTGAGGCTCATGTGTCTACAACTGTATAAAAGAGACTGAGACACAACATGTATGAGATCTGTGACAGAGAGCACACAGGCAGCATTAAAGTCAGTTAGCTTTAATTGGATCAGTGAGAAAAGTAAAGGCGGCTAAATGACTTTATGGCTCTAACTTAATATTTAACAGAGCATTGTCTCTCTATATTTATTTTCTCTGACCTCCTTGCTTTAACTGTTAAGACATGATAACGTTAGCTTCAGTAGTTCTGGGCATGTTTCTACAAATCTTTGGTTTATTTTACAGTCCATCAAACTCACTGATTCACTGATTAACATACTTATAATATACTTAACGTTAGCATACCTAGCATCATCAACATGGTTTTGTTATCTACATAAAGTCACCTTTAGGAAGAAATATCTGTCACCATATTCAAACAAATGTTATTTTATGTCCACATTAAATCAGCAAGGTAAACACTGGCTGCTGCTGGTGTTAAAAAGTGTTAAACAGAAAAGAAAAACGTTACGAGACGCTGTTTATATCTGCAGTGTGAAATGTTTGTCTTCACATTATTAACAAAAGTACATAACACTGTGTTCATTTATCACAAAGCTAATATAAAGTAATAAAAACTCTCACCTGTCTTTCTCTCAGAGGACACACGGTGACGCTGTCTGTTGGGAACCGTTACAACCGTTACGACCGTTACATTTTAAATGATTGAACCTTCCTGCAGGGGGCGCTCCTCTCTCCTCCTTCCTCACTGTCTCTGTCTAAAGGCCACTAGGATGTATTTTTGTCATTACACACATAACTTTATAAGATTTCCACTCATTTATAAAAATAAAAAAAATCACAATTTTTTGTTCACAGCATATGGTGCTTAATTTAGGATATGAGACCCCCCCGCTCCTTTAAAATGGGTTCACCCACGTCTCTACTTTAAGACCAGCACATTGAATCAACATTGATTTAATGTGCTGTCCATAAAATTCAACCTTGCTAAAATATTCCCAGTTCAGTAGATACTCAATCCCAGCCCTCCTACCGCTGTGGCAGTGAGTTTATCACAGTGACCGTGCAGCAGCAGCAGCAGCAGCAGCAGCAGAAGAAGAAGACTTCTCCTCACTGGAAACACTTCTTGGGGTTTACCGCCATCTGGTGGCCGTAAGTGTGTACTGTCTCTCACACACTGCAGGGAAATCTCCACACAACTTCTAACAGGAACATAAACCTGACCCGTACGACAGGTCATAAACTAAATTAATTACTTTACTAAATTAAATTAATTAAACCCTACAAACACTGTTCATCATCACGTTTTGTTACACTGTTCAACTCAGCTTCTTCTAACACAATAAACATTTATAAACCATTTTCTATTTTACTAAATAAAATACATTAACTGCTAAACATTTTGCACTAAAGGCCTTTCTTCATACTGTTATATTATCAGCTGGTCGCTAGTGTTCAAATATATAAACAACATAAATAAAAGTGTAATTAATTTGGTCAGAACTCACCAAAACCTCTGGGGCTTATTGAAGGTGCTTTTTAAACAAATCCCGACCAGGCAGGTCTTGTTTTTCAGATGCTATATTAACTCTTTTTAGAAGTATTTTTCTCTCCATTTCTACTCTGCTGCTTGTTTCTGCCTCTCTGCTCTGTGAGCTTCTGCTGTATCAGGAAGGTGCAAAGATCTCTTAAAAGAAGTGTCACTATGACTTTTAAAGGCTTTAACTGTCCCCATTCATTTATTATCAAACTATATTTTAACTGACTTAATGAACTAATTATGTACATTAACTTATTTAATCTATTCATGGATTTGAATGTGTTTGTGAAATGTTTGTTTGTCTGATTTTAATGTGGGTTACACCTTGTTTTTACAGTTTACCATATCGGACTGTAACTGAAGTCAAAACCAGTCTAACCTGTAGAAAGAAACCCAGTCAGTGTCAGATATCAAACATCACATGATGTAGTTCTACTATCTGTCCACTAGATGGAGCCAACTGAACATCTAATGAGCTAAAGATCAGCTCAGCATCATCAGCTGCTGTTAGTATCTCTAACCAACAACATCACTCAGCAGTTTGGTTCAACTTGACTTTGATGCTTTTTTATCCAAAACACAAACATCTGACATCTCTGAGTTTATTTTTAGCTTCAGATTTTCTAATTTCTTTCATTACAGGTGTCTTTGAGTCTGATGTTTAACCTTTGGACAGCTACTTTGTGTTTATCTCAGCCTTGATCAGAAGAAGAGAGGACAGATGTGGAGCTCAAATAAAGTCATATAATGTAATTTATAATAATGTGTCAGATATTGTTTTTCCAGCTTGTTTTGCAGAATCTGAACAAATATTCACTGCCAACCTTCACAGATGTTAGTTTGTGTTGTGAATGTTGTATTACTTGTTTGATGTCTTTAATACCTTACATCAGGGGTCAGCAACAAGGTTTAACCATGGGCCAGTTTATTCAGGATCTTTCATTGGGGGGCTGTTAACTGCTGCAGTGGAAACTTTTCTTTGAATTCATTGAAGAATAAAATAGATTTATTACACTGTCAAGGACTGTATCTGAGGGGGAAATGGCATCAAAACACCATTTCTGTTGGACTGTCAAACATTTGTGTTTGTGAAGAACAAACTTGTTCTTTAATTTCAATTACGTTTATTAGACTTAATTTCAGCACCTTTACTGTTCAAATAGAAGGTCACAACCATTATTTTAATGCATCTCCTGGTGTTTGGGCAGGGTTAGATGTAACCTGTTTTCAGTTTTTGACCTTTTTTTCTAATCTTTGATTTATGCTGAAATATTGGATCATTTGAACATTTATTGAAATGAAACCATGTGAGAAGTTTAGAGGGAAAAATCACTATTTAGTGGAGCTGTTAACAACTCATAGACATCTGAAATGTGAGCCGACTACACACTGCTTTTTGTATGACCTCAAAAGACAAAAAGGTTGGAAACCACTGGTTTCATCATTAACAATGTGTTGTATTTTAAAAGTTTGTTATATTTTTATATTATCCATTGTATCAGTAAAGTGAGGATGCTTTCAACAATGATTACATTAATAGTTTTTATTGATAACGGTGAGATAAAATACATATGAGAAGCACAAAAACACTGTGGGCTTCCACATCTGGACAGATGTTATTTGATTAAAACATGAATAAAGCTGCATGCTGCTCATTGGATCCTGACAGTAACAACAGCAGAGTCAACTGAGAGTAATCAATGAATCACGTAGAAGGAAAAATAACTGAATGTTTGAGTCTGAGACAGATCTGCTTCACAGTGCAGAGTGTGTGTGATGTTTGATTTCAGCAGCTGATCTTCAGTCAGCAGAGTTTCTGTCCACAGGAGAGACTCTCCCTCCTACAGAGACACAGAGAGACTCTCCCTCCTACAGAGACACAGAGAGACTCTCCCTCTTACAGAGGACACAGAGACACTGAGGAACCAGACCAGACTCCAAATCCAGCATTCAGAGGTTCAGTGAATGTGGTGTTGAAGGTGTGGAGGTGGATCAGTGTGTCAGAGGAGACTCTGTAGAAGGACAGAGTGCCAGCAGGACAGTCCACATACACTGCTACTCTGTTAGAGAAGAAGGAGGAGGAGGAGGAGGAGGAGGAGATGGATGTTTTTTTGTTATTGTGCCAGACAGAGTAACAACCATCATCAGAGCAGTCCAGACTCCAGGACTGATCATTCCTTCCAAACTCACAGTCATCTCTGCATCCTCTCCTGCTGATTCCTCTGTAACTCACTGATGTAAAAACTGTTCCTGTCCACTCGACCTCCCAGTAACAGCGACCAGTCAGATCATTTCTACACAGCAGCTGAGGCCAGCAGTCAAATCTGTCTGGATGATCAGGATATGACTGATCCTCTTCCACACATGTCACCTTCCCGTTGTTGTCAGACAGTCTGAGTTCTCTGTTCGTTGTGTTTGGATCCAGTTCCAGTTCACAGGCATCTGATGGAGAGAACGAAACACAATACAGCTGCAGTTTATCATCTGTTGACTTATGTTTGTCTGAATGTAAATTCTACAGTTCAGTTGGAACATGAACAGTCAACATGACAGTGATATTCAGTAATATTCATGTTTTTTAATCAAATTTAGTGTAAAGTGAAAGTCTTTGCACAAGTCTGTTATTTTCATCTCAAACTGTCTTCTGTTACAAACACATTTTTGTCCAAATGCTCCAAACAGCTGAAGTCAGTATGAATGAATAAACTTCATCTGCCGGAGAGACATGAGGGACATTTTGGAGCAGGTAGCGCCACCACGTGGACATTTATAATACATTTCTCTTTTTACTCCTGAACTGTGATGAACAGAAAGACATTTCTGTTTCATGGATTCATTGGTTGAAGATAGATGTCAGTTTAGGCCACGCCCATTTCTGCCAAAACACATTTTCCATCATTTTGGACTTTTTTCACTTCTTTTACATATTTCATCCAGTTTTTCTTCAAAGTTCTCATGAATCAAACTGAAAACACACTCACACTTCCTCAGACCAGGTTTCAGTGTCTGCAGTCCACCATGGTCCATCCTGGAGGAAGAGACAAAGACACAATCAGGTTCATACACCTTCACTCATATCCACCATTAAACATGAACCAGAGTCCCTCAATTAGTCAGAGTGTCTGTCCATCTGTCCATACCTGAGAGTGTCCATCTGTCTGTCCATACCTGAGTGTCCATCTGTCTGTCCATGCCTGAGAGTGTCCATCTGTCTGTCCATACCTGAGAGTGTCCATCTGTCTGTCCATGCCTGAGTGTCCACCTGTCTGTCCATACCTGAGAGTGACCACCTGTCTGTCCATACCTGAGAGTGACCATCTGTCTGTCCATACCTGAGAGTGACAACCTGTCTGTCTGTACCTGAGAGTGTCCATCTGTCCATACCTGAGAGTGTCTCCTCTGTCCATACCTGAGAATGTCCATCTGTCCATACCTGAGAGTGTCCATCTGTCTGTCCGTACCTGAGAGTGACCACCTGTCTGTCTGTACCTGAGAGTGTCCATCTGTCCATACCTGAGCGTGTCCTCTCTGTCCATACCTGAGAGTGTCCATCTGTCTGTTCATACCTGAGACTGTCCACCTGTCTGTCCATACCTGAGAGTGTCCACCTGTCTGTCCATACCTGAGAGTGTCCAGTCTCCAGTGTGGATCCTCCAGTCCAGCAGATAATAGCTTCTCTCCTGAGTCTCCTGGATGATTGTATCTCAGGTCCAGCTCTCTCAGATGGGAGGGGTTGGAGCTCAGAGCTGAGGCCAGAGAAGCACAGCCTTCCTCTGTGATCAGACATCCTGACAGACTGAACACACATAACAGTTCATCTAATGAGCTTAAAAACATTCTCCACTCAATAAACAGTATTTTGTCCTCCAAGCCTTTATATTTGTCTGTAACATTTTATTTGCAGTATTTTCCATAAAATGTCAAATGCAAACACAATCATGTGCAACATTTCCTGAGCAAAAAATATACTTTGTATCTTTACCTGCATGTAAAGGACATGACAGCAATCCTATGTGGTATATTTTCTGTTATTAATTCGATTATACTAGATTTTCATGACATTATGCACACGGAGTCTACATTGAAAATTAAATGACAGAACATATATCTACATACATGTAGATGTAACTAACATGTTGGCATGAAATATAAACTATAAACTAAGGTTAAGCCAAAATATTACTTCAAATACACAGTCACCTGAGAGTTTCCAGTCCACAGTGTGGACTCTCCAGTCCAGCAGAAAGCTTATTCACTCCTGAATCCTGCAGGTTGTTGTTACTCAGGTCCAGATCTCTCAGACTAGAGGACTGGGAGCTGAAAACTGAGGACAGAGCTGCACAGCTTTTCTCTGAGAGGCTACAGTAACTCAACCTGGAAAAGGATTTAAATAAGTTAATTCACAGATCCAAAATATAAAAGGTCAGAACTTGGTGGGTATACCTTTACAGATTACAGTTGAATCCTGACCTGAGGGTTTCCAGTCCACAGTGTGGACTCTCCAGTTTAGCAGAAAGCTGCTTCACTCCTGAATCCTGCAGGTTGTTGTTACTCAGGTCCAGATCTCTCAGACTAGAGGACTGGGAACTGAGAACTGAGGACAGAGCTGCACAGCTTCTCTCTGAGAGGTTACAGCCACTCAACCTGAAGAACAATCAGCAGAACAACATAAAACATTATTTTTCTTCTCTGAGCAAAGATTAAACCACAGTAGTCTGTATAATTCCGTGTGCACCTACAGAGCTTTGTTGGAGGCTTTGACCACTGGCAGCAGCCTCAGAAGAGCCTCCTCTGAAGCAGAGTATTTCTTCAGGTCAAACACATCCAGATCTTCTTCTGATGACAGTAAGATGAAGACCAGAGCTGACCACTGAGCAGGAGACAGTTTATCTGTGGAGAGACCTCCTGATCTCAGGTACTGTTGGATCTCCTCCACTAGAGAACGATCATTCAGTTCATTCAGACAGTGGAACAGATTGATGCTTCTCTCTGCAGACACATTCTCACTGATCTTCTTCTTGATGTACTCAACTGTTTTCTGATTGGTCTTTAAGCTACTTCCTGTCTGTGTCAGCAGACCTCGTAGGAGAATCTGATTGGTCTGCAGTGAAAGACCCAGGAGGAAGCGGAGGAACAAGTCCAGGTGTCCATTTGGACTCTTTAAGGCCTCGTCCACAGCACTCTGGTAGAAACGGGTTGATTTGTCTCTGAACCATGTAAACCACCAGGATGTTGTTTGTTTTTCTTCCAGCAGATTTACTCCAGACTTGATGAATGTCAGATGGACATGAAGAGCAGCCAGAAACTCCTGAAGGCTCAGATGGACGAAGCAGAACACCTTGTCCTGGTACAGCCCTCTCTCCTCTTTAAAGACCTGTGTGAACACTCCTGAGTACACTGAGGCTGCTTTGATATCGATGCCACACTCTGTCAGGTCTGATTCATAGAAGATCAGGTTGCCTTTCTGCAGTTCCTCAAAAGCCAGTTTTCCCAGAGACTCAATCATCTTCCTGCTCTCTGGACTCCAGTGTGGATCTGTCTCTGCTCCTCCATCATACTTGATGTTCTTCAGTTTGGACTGAAGCACCAGGAAGTGGATGTACATCTCAGTCAGGGTCTTGGGCACCTCTCCTCTCTCACTGCTTTTCAACACATCCTCCAGAACTGTAGCAGTGATCCAGCAGAAGACTGGGATATGGCACATGATGTGGAGGCTTCGTGATGTCTTGATGTGGGAGATGATGGTGCTGGCCTGCTCCTCATCTCTGAATCTCTTCCTGAAGTACTCCTCCTTCTGTGGATCAGTGAACCCTCTGACCTCTGTCACCATGCCAACACACTCAGGAGGGATCTGATTGACTGCTGCAGGTCGTGTGGTTATCCACAGGCGAGCAGAGGGAAGCAGTTTCCCCCTGATGAGGTTTGTCAGCAGCACATCCACTGAGGTGGACTCTGTAACATCAGTCAGGATCTCATTGTTGTGGAAGTCCAGAGGAAGTCGACACTCATCCAGACCGTCAAAGATGAACACAACCTGGAACTCTTCAAACCTGCAGATTCCTGCTTCTTTGGTTTCAGTAAAGAAGTGATGAACAAGTTCCACCAAGCTGTACTTTTTCTCTTTCAGCACATTCAGCTCTCTGAAAGTGAATGGAAATGTGAAGTGTATGTCCTGGTTGGCTTTGTCTTCAGCCCAGTCCAGAGTGAACTTCTGTGTTAAGACTGTTTTCCCAATGCCAGCCACTCCCTTTGTCATCACTGTTCTGATTGGTTCATCTCTTCCAGGTGAGGCTTTAAAGATGTCTTCTTGTCTGATTGTTGTTTCTGGTCTGTCTGGTTTCCTGGATGCTGTTTCAATCTGTCTGATCTCATGTTCATCATTGACCTCTGCAGTCCCTCCCTCTGTGATGTAAAGCGGTGTGTAGATCTGATTCAGAAGGGTTGGGTTTCCTGCTTTAGCGATCCCCTCAAACAAACACTGGAACTTCTTCTCCAGGTTAGACTTGAGTTTACGTCGACACTTTGCAGCACCAGTTCCTGAATGAACAAACAACAAATGAAATCAGTGAGTGGATCCTACAGAAAGTCTAGAAATCTGACCATGTAAGTGTGTCAGTGTAGTTTTTCCTCCTCCATCAGTTTTATTCAGCTCATCAGTGGAGTACAAACAGCCTCTGATCTGATGCAGATGTGTGCAGCATATTTATAGCAGAGTTTGAAATATAAACCTCTCCCATGTTGCCTCCATTTCCTCTCCATCATGTTAAATCTGTTAAAATCCTCTTACTGCTCTGGAGACGCTCAGCAAGCTCCTCCTGCTTCATTCTCCTCAGGAAGTGCACTGTGATCTTCAGAAATGCCTCTCTGCTTCTCCTCCTCTGCTCTTCCTCCTCACAGTCCAACACCTCCTCATCCTCACTCTGACTCTCTAAGCATTCTGGGTCATCTGGCATCAGACCCCTCTGGACTCTCTTCAGCTCATTCTTCACAAAAGTGACGATGTTCTCCTCCAGAAGCTGGAACAGAAAGATAAAATGAACATTTCATTTAATCCTACAACAACCAGAATTAATTGCACGTCTCGTCCAATCAGACTGACTGTAGCCTACTGATGGGTTGTTGAGGCCAGCTGAGCACCAAAGACAAAGTTAATGAGCTTTGAATATCTCTTTACTGAGGCTTATTTTCATTTACAAAACGTGTTTTCCTCATTGAGTCTACTCAGTACTGGTGGTCTCTGATCATAAAACAAACAGTGTGCTGGATTCAGTTATGAGGACCATTGTAAACTTCAGAAGAAGAGGCTTTCCTGGGCCATGAAACACCACCAATGGACTACTGAAGACTTGAAGAAGCTGTTATGGACTGATGAATCAAAATGTAAAATATTCTGTTCATCACGCAGGAGTTTTGTAGCCGTGGAAAGGATGGTTCCTCAGTGTGTGACATTAACTGTTAAACATGGAGGAGGAAGGATGGTTCCTCAGTGTGTGACATTAACTGTTAAACATGGAGGAGGAAGCATGATGGTCTGATGTTGTTCTGGATCCAGGGTCGGCTACCACAGCATTCTGCAGCGATGCCATGCAGAACCCTCTGGTATGCACGTAGTTGGTCAGGGGTTCATCCTACAGCAAGATAATGACCCAGAACATAACTCCAAGCTAGGACACAACTACCTTAGGAACAAAGAGCAAGATGGTGAGCTTGAAAACATTTTTTCAATAAAAAAAATGGAAAAATAGTAGTGTCTTTTAGTAGTTATATTGTTTCATTTATTCCTTATTTTATCTTTATCTTTGTTTTCATACCTTACATTTCTGGTTTAACTCACTTTACTTATTATCTTTTTTCATCTTTTATTGTCTTTTATTTTATTTGGCCATTTTGAATTCTGGTGTTTCCTCATCGTAGATTCATGAGAGTTATGATCATGAGTGTTTCTTCAGTTCCTTTTATCATTTTTAACATGGTCATTTATAGTTTGTGCATAGATAAGGCGTGGTTGTATGTTTCTGTGTAAAGCACTTTCTTTTACATCACATTTTTATGACAAGTGCCATACAAATAAAGTCTGATTGATTAATTATTCGTTGATTAATTATACTTTTTTTCCCAAAGTATGCTGATATTTTAAAGTATTTATTATTATGATATTTTACTATACACTTTTTCCTACCAGTAGTGTAACATGGAGTTTTTTAGATGGCACCACTACAGAAAATGAGGACACATAGTTTGTCTAGTGCACATCTCCAAAGTCCACCAGATGACAAACTTTTGCAAGTAACTAAAAGGTGTGTTAGTACATGTACACACCATAAATATGGAGTCCAGCTGTGCTTGATGCTGCTGTGCAGACTGATCACTGGGAACCTCTGAGCTCTGCTGCTGTACTCTGTGGAGAAAACATCACGTTTAAGGACATTTAATGAATCAAATCTGCACACAGCTGTTGTGCTGTTATGATGAGCCATTTCTCTTCTTCTATAAATGAAAAACATTCTTGTGTCTAACAATCCTTTCTGTCAGTTATAAATCTGTTCAGTTAGTTTATCAATCCTGAGATCAATATTCTGACCTTTGCTCAGCAGGGTCCATCTTTGAAGTTAGCTCAAGACAGACACATCCAAGTTAGCTGCTGCTCTGATTATTGATGTGATGTTTTCAAAGTTACACACATATTGATATAGTGACCATGTTGGTGTCTTATAACACTGAACTCTTTGACATGTGACTGTTGCACAGGTGTAAACTGTGATGTCACTGCTGAAACTATATATTGATTCCTCTTCTCAGGAGAGTCAGATAATAACAAACTTCACTTTTAAATTCTTACCTTCCATCAGCAGGTTGTTCATCTTTAAACATAATAGGAAGCCTCATAGACCCTTCACTCTTCATGGACACACAGCTGGGTTCAGGAGAGTCTGCTCTTTGCTGCTGCATCCTGATACTAATAAAACAGTTCATTCAACAATTCAACATGTTTTGATTTGAATGGCATCATAAACATTTAGTTTGGATTATTTAGAAGATAGGAGGGGGGAGAAGAAGAAGAAGAAGAAGAAGAGTTGCATGAAAGAACAGACAAGACAACCAACACTGAAATATAACACACCTTTTCACGTGTACACTGTGATGTCACTGCTGAAACTATATATTGATTCATCTTCTCAGGAGAGTCAGATAATAAAAAACTTCACTTTTAAATTCTTACCTTCCATCAGCAGGTTGTCCATCTTTAAAGCTAATAGGAAGCCTCATAGACCAGTCCCTCTTCATGGACACACAGCTGGGTTCAGGAGAGTCTGCTCTCTGCTGCTTTATCCTGATACAAACAAACAATTAACAAATCAAAGAGTTTAAAAAGATGAATTTTGAGCAGACTGTCAGCAGCTGAAGTTTTAGAAGCAGAATGAAAATCAGTAAGAAGACAGTGGATGAGAAACGTTCTGCTGTTCATCAAAATGTCATCCGAAGAAAGATGCTGTCTCATCTTAGTTGATTAGTTGACTAATCAGTGGTTGAGCTCTTTGTTAACTCACAAAGTTAGTAGTTCATTCTGAGTGATTGTGACTTATTATTCAGTAGTTGAGTGTCAGATGTGACAGTGAGTGTGAATAATGATGGTGGAGTGATGTGAGTGGAGAACAGTGATGGACAGTTAGAGATCCTCATATCACCTCTGAGCTTTGGTCTGGCTGTCATGTTCCCCACACAGAGAGCTTTTAGAGGGAGGGACTCCCTCCTCTCTGTCCTCACACTGATCCATAGCAGAGAAACACCTTCAAACAAACACAACAACATGCTCATTCATTACAACCAGCTGCACATCACACAGGTCTGCACTGCTGTCTAACATCCTGTCATTATTCATTCCACCACCAGATGGAGCCAAAGTAAGAACTTATAGTTAAATAACTTTTCGAATGTTTCAGTGACTTTTCATTTGTCAGTATGGGGACACATCTCAGTTTAAATGGAGATGATCTGGTGGTGGAGTCAGCTACATGGAACAAGACATGAAAGTACTGACCAGGTGAATTCAGATCCACATCCTGTCACAGAGTCATTCTACCTTCACCTGCAGAGGAAACACAGAGAGAGAAACTGCAGCTGATCCTCCTTCATCACTCTCAGTTTTCGCAATAATCTGTTTTAGTCATTGCTGTTTTAATCAGAGACTGTACTGAATTACTTCTGTTCTGTCTGTGTGTAACTTTAACAGACTATTAGTTGAATGTAATCGTGGGGTTAATGTTGCAGTTTAACATGATGTCCAATTGATTTTATTTGTCTTCATTGTTTGGATCAGTGCTCTGAACAGGACATATCTTTGTTAATTATTTTATACCATTGTATAATATTTTCTTATTATTATGAGTTTAAGTAATAGTGATGTAAAATGAATTCATTTGTTTTCTTTTAAAACACAGAACGTAGATACTTTTATTGCTGTTTCATTAGCTTCTAACCTACTTCATCATAACAAATAGTTACATATGCATGAGGATAGTTTTATTTGTCTATATTTATGGTCGTAGTTGTTACAGCTGTGATATATTTTATTTCATCTTGCAAGAATGTTTCTTGTCTTTCAATCACAGTTAAATTATAAAAATGAATTTCCTGTTCATTCCAGCAGTGCAGCCATCAAAGCAACATAACACATCACTATAACTTCCATCTCTACTGATATCAGATCATTTAAACACCTGCAGACACAAACATGATGAAATCTGTCAGTTACGTTACCTTTAGATGCTGAAAATCATCTGAATGAAGCCGATGAGTGAAGGTGAAATATATCAGCAGCTTCAACCAGGAATCCAACCAGAAGAATAAACATGTAACTCACAGCAGGAGATTTTTAAGGTCTGTTGATTCACAAACAGTCTCATCTCTCTGTATTCATGTTTGATCTGAAGGTTTAAGGAAAATCTGATAACAGAATAGCAGCTCTGCCCTGAAGTCAAACATTAATGGCAGTGTAAATATTCATTAGTTGAATCATGAAGTCTGATGATAGTTTTATATTTTTACCTTTTTATATTCTAACAACACAAATGTTGGCAAGATGGAATTTATCTGTAGTAAATGTCCAAAATATGTGAATATGTATAAAATGAGACAAATGAATGTACGTTTCTGTCTCCATTATTAATGTTCATTAACATAATAGGTTTGTGTGTATGTGAGAACAGTAGTCTATGTTTGTTTAAGGTGTTAATGAGTGTTCAAGGTGAAAATGGGAAAGTTCACTGCTGATAATAACAAACAGAAAACTGATTACAGCAGATAAAAAACACACAACACCACCTGGATTCCTTCTCTGAAGCAGTCACACTGCACCAACCAATACTCAAAAAGTGATCATCAACATTTTAAAATTACATTTCAAGACTCACTGGGAGCTGATAGGGATTTGAAAAACGTATGATATGTTCCTCCTACAAGTTTCAAACAAGAGTTTTTAATATTTGATGAGAGGAAATGTCATTCTGGGTTGAGTTTAGATCTGTGATGATAATCTATATTCCATCTATTTAATATTCAAATAAATAAATGGTTTTGGTGGTAACGATTTAGAAGAGTATTTTCAGTCTAAATGTGATATAAAATATAAATCTAAAGTTGGGATTCATTGGGATTTTTGTTGTTTTCTAATTTGTTCTTATTTCCATTTCTTTTACAGTTAAATAACTCATAAATATGTTTAAAGGCCTAAAAATGTCCCCTGTTCAAAAAACTAAACTTTAGTTAGCCTAAAAAATGACTCTTTCATACATTCCCGTGTACATTTATAGCATTATGTCTAAATCTCTCTCTCTTTGAGCTTTGAAGGTGTGTGTGTGAGAGAGAGATAAAGAGAGAGAGACATTTAGACAACATGCTATAAATACAGACCTGCAAATCAATATGAATTATCAATTTGTATCTGCACATACACACATTTACATACACACATACATTACACACTCTGACACCCATACCAACACATCCAGGTCATTTTGGATGCAACCACATTTTTCATTGGTCTGCTGTGCTTCATAATACAGAACAAGCAGGACTGGGGAATTCTCCCATAGGAGAATATAGGAGAATATTATCAGTGCACCATGTAAATACTGATTATTATTTGGTTATTCACCATTATGGTGTTGATCAGACAGATCTATAAAGAGGCAATGCAAAACAAGTTGTAACTATAACAGAGTTACAACTTGATAAGATACTGCAATAAAAAGTTTATCTGCAATATATTGATATTGACTCTCCTCAGGTCTTGGTGTTTGTTTTCAGCAGAAACTCTTCCACTCTGTCTGCTCTCTGATGTTTGGTGGCCTGCTCTGGTAGCTGCAGCCTCACATCACACACATGCTCTCAACTCGCTCAGCTACTGGATGTTTTCATTTAAAAAAATACAGAGCTTGTTATACACTGTTGTTTTGCTTCTGTGTTAAAAAAGGCCTTCAGCATAGCCACACACAACAAGAAAAAAAAGTAATTACAGTGGACTTAAGACTCTAATGATAATCATAATACTGGTGTAACATAGATATTTGCTGAGGCTCATGTGTCTACAACTGTATAAAAGAGACTGAGACACAATATGTATGAGATCTGTGACAGAGAGCACACAGGCAGCATTAAAGTCAGTTAGCTTTAATTGGATCAGTGAGAAAAGTAAAGGCGGCTAAATGACTTTATGGCTCTAACTCAATATTTAACAGAGCATTGTCTCTCTACCTTTATTTTCTCTGACCTCCTTGCTTTAACTGTTAAGACATGATAACATTAGCTTCAGTAGTATTGGGCATGTTTCTACAAATCTTTGGTTTATTTTACAGTCCATCAAACCCACTGATTAACTTATTAACATACTTATAATATACTTAACGTTAGCATACCTAGCATCATCAACACGGTTTTGTTAACTACATAAAGTCACCTTTAGGGAGAAATATCTGTCACCATATTCAAACAAATATTATTTTATGTCCACATTAAATCAGCAAGGAAAACACTGGCTGCTGCTGGTGTTAAAAAGTGTTAAACAGAAAAGAAAAACGTTACGAGACCCTGTTTATATCTGCAGTGTGAAATGTTTGTTTTCATATTATTAACTAAAGTACATAACACTGTGTTCATTTATCACAAAGCTAATATAAAGTAATAAAAACTCTCACCTGTCTTTCTCTCAGAGGACACACGGTGACGCTGTCTGTTGGGAACCGTTACAACCGTTACGACCGTTACATTTTAAATGATTGAACCTTCCTGCAGGGGGCGCTCCTCTCTCCTCCTTCCTCACTGTCTCTGTCTACAGGCAACTTGGAGATGTTTTTGTCATTACACATTACACACATAACTTTATAAGATTTACACACATTTATTTAAAAAAAAAAACCGCAATCTGTTCTTCACAGCATATGGTGCTTAATTTAGGATATGAGACCCCCCCCCCCCCCTCCTGTAAAATGGTCTCACCCACTTCTCTACTTTAAAAACAGCACATTGAATCAACATTGATTTAATGTTGGCATTTCAACCATAAAATTCAAACTTAATTCAATGTTGATTCAATGACATTTTTTCAACAGTAAAAACAGTCAAAATAAACAAAATATCAACCAAAAGTCAACCTTACTGTCTATAATTCAACGTTGAATTAACATCTTTTGCTATTTGTGAAGATATTCCCAGTTCAGTAGAAACTCAATCCCAGCCCTCCTACCGCTGTGGCAGTGAGTTTATCACAGTGACCGTGCAGCAGCAGCAGCAGCAGAAGAAGAAGACTTCTCCTCACTGGAAACACTTCTTGGGGTTTACCGCCATCTGGTGTCCGTAAGTGTGTACTGTCTCTCACACACTGCGGGACAATCTCCACACAACTTCTAACAGGAACATAAACCTGACCAGTACGATAGGTCATAAACAAAATTAATTACTTTACTAAATTAAATTAATTAAACTCTACAAACACTGTTCATCATCACGTTTTGTTACACTGTTCAACTCAGCTTCTTCTAACACAAAAAACATTTATAAACTATTTTCCTTAATCAAAAAAATACATTAACTGCTAAACATGTTGTACTAAAGGCTTTCTTCATACTATTATATTATCAGCTGGTCGCTAGTGTTCAAATATATAAACAACATAAATAAAAGTGTAATTAAATTGGTCAGAACTCACCAAAACCTCTGTGGCTTATTGAAGGTGCTTTTTAAGCAAATCCCAACCAGGCAGGTCTTGTTTTTCAGATGCTATATTAACTCTTTTTAGAAGCATTTTTCTCTCTTTTTCTCCTCTGCTGCTTGTTTCTGCCTCTCTGCTCTGTGAGCTTCTGCTGTATCAGGAAGGTGCAAAGTTCTCTTAAAAGAAGCGTCACTATGACTTTTAAAGGCTTTAACTGTCCCCATTCATTTATCATCAAACCATGTTTTAACTGACTTAATTAATTAATTATGTACATTTTAACTTATTTAATCTATTTATGGATTATAATGTATTATTTGTGTTAGTTTGTCTGATTTTAATGTGGGTTACACCTTGTTTTTGCAGTTTACCATATCGGACTGTAACTGAAGTCAAAACCAGTCTAACCTGTAGAAAGAAACCCAGTCAGTGTCAGATATCAAACATCACATGATGTAGTTCTACTATCTGTCCACTAGATGGAGCCAACTGAACATCTAATGAGCTAAAGATCAGCTCAGCATCATCAGCTGCTGTTAATATCTCTGACCAACAACATCACTCAGCAGTTTGGTTCAACTTGACTTTGATGCTTTTTCATCCAAAACACAAACATCTGACATCTCTGTGTTTATTTTTAGCTTCAGATTTTCTAATTTCTTCCATTACAGGTGTCTTTGAGTGTGATGTTTGACCTTTGGACAGCTACTTTGTGTTTATCTCAGCCTTGATCAGAAGGAGAGAGGACAGATGTGGAGCTCAAATAAAGTCATATAATGTAATTTATAATAATGTGTCAGATATGATTTTTCCAGCTTGTTTTGCAGAATCTGAACAAATATTCACTGCCAACCTTCACATATGTTAGTTTGTGTTGTGAATGTTGTATTACTTGTTTGATGTCTTTAATACCTTACATCAGGTGTCAGCAACAAGGTTTAACCATGGACCAATTTATTCAGGATCTTTCATTGGGGGGCTGTTAACTGCTGCAGTGGAAACTTTTCTTTGAATTCATTGAAGAATAAAATTGATTTATTACACTGTTAAGGACTGTATCTGAGGGGGAAATGGCATCAAAACACCATTTCTGTTGGACTGTCAAACATTTGTGTTTGTGAAGAACAAACTTGTTCTTTAATTTCAATTACGTTTAATAGACTTAATTTCAGCACCTTTACTGTTCAAATAGAAGGTCACAACCATTATTTTAATGCCTCTCCTGGTGTTGGGGCAGGATTAGATGTAACCTGTTTCCAGTTTTTGACCTTTTTCTCTAATCTTTGATTTATGCCGAAATATTGGATAATTTGAACATTTATTGAAATGAAACCATGTGAGAAGTTTAGAGGGAAAAATCACTATTTGGTGGAGCTGTTAACAACTCATAGACATCTGAAATGTGAGCCGACTACACACTGCTTTTTGTAAGACGTCAAAAGACAAAAAGGTTGGAAAAACAATGTGTTGTATTTTAAAAGTTTGTTATATTGTTATATTATCCATTGTATCAGTAAAGTGAGGATGCTTTCAACAATGATTACATGAATAGTTTTTATTGATAATGGTGAGATAAAATACATATGAGAAGCACAAAACACTGTGGGCTTCCACATCTGGACAGATGTTATTTGATTAAAACATGAATAAAGCTGCATGCTGCTCATTGGATCCTGACAGTAACAACAGCAGAGTCAACTGAGACTAATCAATGAATCACGTAGAAGGAAAAATAACTGAATGTTTGAGTCTGAAACAGATCTGCTTCACAGTGCAGAGTGTGTGATGTTTGATTTCAGCAGCTGATCTTCAGTCAGCAGAATTTCTGTCCACAGGAGAGACTCTCCCTCCTACAGAGGACACAGAGAGACTCTCCCTCCTACAGAGACACAGAGAGACTCTCCCTCCTACAGAGGACACAGAGACACTGAGGAACCAGACCAGACTCCAAATCCAGCATTCAGAGGTTCAGTGAATGTGGTGTTGAAGGTGTGGAGGTGGATCAGTGTGTCAGAGGAGACTCTGTAGAAGGACAGAGTACCAGCAGGACAGTCCACATACACTGCTACTCTGTTAGAGACAGAGGAGGAGGAGGAGGAGGAGGAGGAGATGGATGTTTTTTTGTTATTGTGCCAGACAGAGTAACAACCATCATCAGAGCAGTCCAGACTCCAGGACTGATCATTCCTTCCAAACTCGCAGTCATCTCTGCATCCTCTCCTGCTGATTCCTCTGTAACTCACTGATGTAAAAACTGTTCCTGTCCACTCGACCTCCCAGTAACAGCGACCAGTCAGATCATTTCTACACAGCAGCTGAGGCCAGCAGTCAAATCTGTCTGGATGATCAGGATACGACTGATCCTCTTCCACACATGACACCTTCCTGTTGTTGTCAGACAGTTTGAGATTTTTGTGTGCTGTGTTTGTGTCCAGTTCCAGTTCACAGGCATCTGATGGGACAGGACAAGAACACCACACAATACAACTGCAGTTTATCATCTGGTGATTTAACAACTTTACTCAAAATTACCAACATTAGACCATTCAAACATAAACCATCTCCATAACAACTGAGACACTCCATGACCGAGGGAGCCCATGAGATGTGACTGCTTTAGAGCAAGTGGGAATTTTTGTTTAACCAAATTCAGACTTAAGTCGGTAATATTCATGTTTTTTAATTGAGTTTGGTGTAAAGTGAAGGTCTTTACACATCAAGTCTGTTATTTTCATATCAAACTGTCGTCTGTTACAAACACATTTTTGTCCAAATGCTCCAAACAGCTGAAGTCAGTATGAATGAATGAACTTCATCTGCAGGAGAGACATGAGGGACATTTTGGAGCAGGTAGCGCCACCATGTGGACATTTATAAACATTTCTCTTTTAACTCCTGAACTGTGACGAACAGAAGGAAATTTCTGTTTCATGGATTCATTGGTTTAAGATAAATGTCAGTTTAGGCCACGCCCATTTCTGACAAAACACATTTCCCATCATTTTGAACTTTTTTCTCTTCTTTTACATATTTTTCTCAAAGTTCTCATGAGTCAAACTGGAAACACACTCACATTTCCTCACATCAAGTTTCAGTCTCTCTGGTCCACCATGGTCCAACCTGGAGGAAGAGACAAAGACACAATCACTCATCAAACACCTTCACTCATATCCACCATTAAACATGAACTACAGTCCATCAGTTAGTCAGAGTGTCTGTCCATCTGTCCGTACCTGAGAGTGTCCACCTGTCCATACCTGAGAGTGTCCACCTGTCTGTCCATACCTGAGAGTGTCCACCTGTCTGTCCATACCTGAGAGTGGCCATCTGTCTGTCCATACCTGAGAGTGTCCACCTGTCTGTCCATACCTGAGAGTGTCCAGTCTCCAGTGTGGATCCTCCAGTCCACCAGACAGAAGCTTCTCTCCTGAGACTCCTGGATGATTGTAGCTCAGGTCCAGCTCTCTCAGATGGGAGGGGTTGGAGCTCAGAGCTGAGGCCAGAGAAGTACAGCCTTCCTCTGTGATCACACATCCTGACAGACTGAACACACATAACAGTTAATTTAATAAGCTTCTCATGATACTGCAGCCGCAGAGTTTATAACAGAGGTATCACAGCCTTCCACATCATCAACTGATATTCCATCTGCCACCTCCCTATTTTGACATATTTATGATAGACATGGTTTTCAAATAAAGTAAAAGATTTGTTGCTAACTTATTTGTCCATCTCGAGTGTGTGTGTGTGTGTGTGTGTGTGTGTGTGTGTGTGTGTGTGTGTGTGTGTGTGTGTGTGTGTGTGTGTGTTCGTGTTCATTCACTTATGATCAGTGCGTGTGATTTGGTGATTGTGCTGGGAGTAATTTGGGGCCACCAAAATCCTAGGGCCAGCCCTTGAAAGGAATTTTACCTACTACACACTTGATATTACAACACTTCACCTCAGACATTACACAAAATCTTTTTCGTATCAAAAACTCTTCATGTAAACTAGAAATCGGGGGAAGCAATAATATTACTTTAAAAATGTAGTACTATAATGACCTGAGAGTTTCCAGTCCGCAGAGTGGACTCTCCAGTCCAGCAGAAAGCTGCTTCACTCCTGAATCCTGCAGGTTGTTGTTACTCAGGTCCAGATCTCTCAGACTGGAGGACTGGGAGCTGAGAACTGAGGACAGAGCTGCACAGCTTCTCTCTGAGAGGTTACAGCCACTCAACCTGAAGAAGAATCAGCGGAACAAAAGGAAACAATTGCAATCATTAATATTCTTCTTTGAGCAAAGATTAAAGGTTCTACAGTATATATTGTAATCAGCATCCTTTTGCTTGCTCTCGCAGGTGTGCTCGCACTCCATCATCACTATTTTAATGCAGAGTAAAAATTCCTTCTTATTAGTGACACCGACAGCCATTTAGTGAGCTGCAGTCAGCATCCACTTAAAATTAGGCCATAGTGGTCTGATACTATTCCAATATCTATTATTTTTTAAATTACATAACACAAGTAGGGTAGGGATTTGGTGTTAATAGCATTACTAATCTTGAAAACCATTTTTGTTATACTCTGCTGGAATAGATATCACAATATAAATGTTAAACTGACAAATCTAGTGTATTAAAATCCATTCCAAAATAATCTGGGCTGCTCTAAATGCAAATCATTGATACCCAACAATGATATGTAAATGTGGTACTCTGAACTGAATATTATAGCAGAGCCGGATTAACAACATGGGCATATTATTATTGTCTTATGGTTCTTTATCTGATCCTGGTCACTCTGTTCTCCTTTCTTCCTCTTCTGTTTGCACCTACAGAGCTTTGTTGGAGGCTTTCACCACTGGCAGCAGCCTCAGAAGAGCCTCCTCTGAAGCAGAGTATTTCTTCAGGTCAAACACATCCAGATCTTTTTCTGATGACAGTAAGATGAAGACCAGAGCTGACCACTGAGCAGGAGACAGTTTATCTGTGGAGAGACTTCCTGATCTCAGGTACTGTTGGATCTCCTCCAATAGAGAACGATCATTCAGTTCATTCAGACAGTGGAACAGATTGATGCTTCTTTCTGCAGACACATTCTCACTGATCTTCTTCTTGATGTACTCAACTGTTTTCTGATTGGTCTTTGAGCTATTTCCTGTCTGTGTCAGCAGACCTCGTAGGAGAGTCTGATTGGTCTGCAGTGAAAGACCCAGGAGGAAGCGGAGGAACAAGTCCAGGTGTCCATTTGGACTCTTTAAGGCCTCGTCCACAGCACTCTGGTAGAAACGGGTTGGTTCAGGTTTGTCTGTAAGCGCTTCAGACCACCAGGATGTTTTTTGTTCTTCTGCCAGCAGATTGACTCCAGCCTTGATGAATGTCAGATGGACATGAAGAGCACCCAGAAACTCCTGAAGGCTCAGATGGACGAAGCAGAACACCTTGTCCTGGTACAGCCCTCTCTCCTCTTTAAAGACCTGTGTGAACACTCCTGAGTACACTGAGGCTGCTCTGATATCGATGCCACACTCTGTCAGGTCTGATTCATAGAAGATCAGGTTGCCTTTCTGCAGCTGCTCAAAAGCCAGTTTTCCCAGAGACTCAATCATCTTCCTGCTCTCTGGACTCCAGTGTGGATCTGTCTCAGCTCGTCCATCATACTTGACGTTCTTCAGTTTGGACTGAAGCACCAGGAAGTGGATGTACATCTCAGTCAGAGTCTTGGGCAGCTCTCCTCCCTCTTTGCTTTTCAACACATCCTCCAGAACTGTTGCAGTGATCCAGCAGAAGACTGGGATGTGGCACATGATGTGGAGGCTTCGTGATGTCTTGATGTGGGAGATGATGGTGCTGGCCTGCTCCTCATCTCTGAATCTCTTCCTGAAGTACTCTTCCTTCTGTGGGTCACTGAATCCTCTGATCTCTGTCACCATGCCGACACACTCAGGAGGGATCTGATTGGCTGCTGCAGGTCGTGTGGTTATCCAGAGGCGAGCAGAGGGAAGCAGTTTCCCCCTGATGAGGTTTGTCAGCAGCACATCCACTGAGGTGGACTCTGTAACATCAGTCAGGATCTCATTGTTGTGGAAGTCCAGAGGAAGTCGACACTCATCCAGACCGTCAAAGATGAACACAACCTGGAACTCTTCAAACCTGCAGATTCCTGCTTCTTTGGTTTCAGTAAAGAAGTGATTAACAAGTTCCACCAAGCTGTACTTTTTCTCTTTCAGCACATTCAGCTCTCTGAAAGTGAATGGAAATGTGAAGTGTATGTCCTGGTTGGCTTTTTCTTCAGCCCAGTCCAGAGTGAACTTCTGTGTTAAGACTGTTTTCCCAATGCCAGCCACTCCCTTTGTCATCACTGTTCTGATTGGTTCATCTCTTCCAGGTGAGGCTTTAAAGATGTCTTCTTGTGTGATTGTTGTTTCTGGTCTGTCTGGTTTCCTGGATGCTGTTTCAATCTGTCTGATCTCATGTTCATCATTGACCTCTGCAGTCCCTCCCTCTGTGATGTAGAGCGGTGTGTAGATCTGATTCAGAAGGGTTGGGTTTCCTGCTTTAGCGATCCCCTCAAACACACACTGGAACTTCTTCTCCAGGTTAGACTTGAGTTCATGCCGACACTTTGCAGCACCAGTTCCTGAATGAACAAACAACAAATGAAATCAGTGAGTGGATCCTACAGAAAGTCTAGAAATCTGAACATGTAAGTGTGTCTGTGTAGGTTTTCCTCCTCCATCAGTTTTATTCAGCTCATCAGTGGAGGACAAACAGCCTCTGATCTGATGCAGATGTGTGCAGCATATTTACAGCAGAGTTTGAAATATAAACCTCTCCCATGTTGCCTCCATTTCCTCTCCATCATGTTAAATCTGTTAAAATCCTCTTACTGCTCTGCAGACGCTCAGCCAGCTCCTCCTGCTTCATTCTCCTCAGGAAGTGCAGTGTGATCTTCAGAAATGCCTCTCTGCTGCTCTTCCTCTGCTCTTCCTCCTCACCGTCCAACACCTCCTCATCCTCACTCTGACTCTCTAAGCATTCTGGGTCATCTGGACTCAGACCCCTCTGGACTCTCTTCAACTCATTCTTCACAAAAGTGACGATGTTCTCCTCCAGCAGCTGGAACAGAAAGATAAGTGAACAGTTAATTTAAACTGGTGGAAAACAACATGTAATTAATTTTACAGTCTGAAGGCCTGCTGGTCTAAACAGAGCAGCATGGACACTGTTAGGACCTGAATTCTAATTTAGTATTTCATCTGCCGTTGATGTAGCTAAAGGAAAAAATCTCAGCTGTGAATATGATGTTTTATAAAAAACTAGGTCACCTATACAGTAGAAATGTGCCATTTAGTTTTGAAATAAAGGTTTTACATTTTCCATACTTCTCTTAACGAGAAATGCTACAACAACCAGAAAGCACTGCACGTGTTTCGTCTAATCAGTCTGATTGGATGTGTGTTACGGCCAGCAGAGCAATGTAGACAGTGAGTGAGCTGCGAATATCTCTTCACCGTGGCTGTAATGGTGTGCTGGAGTCAGTTATGTGGATTATTGCACATTTATGAGGGCTGCATGGTGCTGGATGCTGACACAAGTTACACATAGGTTAACACAGTCACTGTTCTTTATTCTGTTAGAAAACAGTCAGGTTTACCAAACTGCAATGTTTGTTGCAGAGCAGTGTTCTTCTCTCTCTTTTTCTTCCTCCGCACTCTGTAGTATCTGAGTCCACAGTGCAATATTCAGCCTTGTATCGTGAAACAAGTTTTCTTCCTAATATGCTGATATTTTACTGTCTGTTTTTTCCCCACATGGTAGGTTTTTTGAAAGACCCAGGATGTACTGTCCTTGAGGGCACCACAACAGAAAATGGGGAAACAAAGCTGTCTAATGCACATCTCCGAAGACCGCCAGATCACGATTTTTGCCAGTAACTGAGTTGGGTACTCTGGGTGCAGGCAAAATGGAGGGAAGTTAAACAATGTTCTTTTGCATGCACTACCCACATTGTAATGATACATTTCTGATTGAAAATCTGCAAACTTGCTCTTTAATAGTAAAAAGTTTGTTAGTATATGTACACACCATAAATATGGAGTCCAGGTGTGTTTGATGCTGCTGTACAGACTGATCACTGGGAACCTCTGAGCTCTGCTGCTGAACTCTGTGGAGGAAACATCATGTTTAAGGACATTTAATGAATTAAATCTGCACACAGCTTATTAACGATGTTCTGTCGTGATGACAAAATAGACTTCAGTAAATGCTGTTTTGATTACTGGATGTCAGCAGATTGTCCAATATTAAATTTAATAGGGTGTTCGGGAGAGTCAGTTTTCTGCTGCTGCAGCCTGGTACAAATAAAACAATGACAAAAGCATGCAGTTAAAACCAAAGAAATGAAGGATTAATCATCAGAATTAAACAGAAATCTTTCAGAACAGATAATGACAATGGTAGGCAACTTGGTCATGAGTCAACAGAAGAAGAAGGAAGTGAGGATGTTCCACAGGAATTCTATGGCTCAGCAACAATCTGTGTTAACCTCAATAACTAATTATATAAACATTCCAGTTTACTTTCAGATGGATGAACACAGCATCAAGCAGCGTATACTAGCACCATACCAGCAACCTGGAAAACCTGGCAGAGGCCCGCTTTGTGCCAAAGTAGAAGGGATCTTCCGAGATCAGCCAGTTTAGACCGATCTCTCTTCTGAGTGTAGAGGCCAAGATTTTCATCTCAGTCTTGGCAAGACGGATGACAGCCTACATGACGGAGAATGGCTACTTAAACACATCAATCTAGAATTTTCAAGCCTAAGAAGTCAAGAAGCATGGTGATAAGGAAGGGGAAGGTGACGTGTTCAAGTGTCAAGTCCAAGGAGATGCTATCCCAACCATCAAGGAGAACCCCATCAAATGCCTGGGAAAGTAGTAAGATGATGTTGCACTCTGGAAGAATGTCCACAATTATTCCGATGTGATTATCGTCATATAACACTAACGTGCTGTCATGAAATGCTTTGAAAAAGTTATTGTGCCCTTCAGCCGAGTTAAGTGCAATATATGGGACAAGTGCAATACTGTGTAGATCAGGAGTGACTGGGTACACTATCATTTGTTGTTGTATTTTCTGTTCACGTTCTTTGTTGGTGTTTTATGTGTCTGTGTTTGCAGCCCCGTAGTACTGCTGTCTACAACAAATTTCCCACAAGGGACAATGAAGTTTATCCTGCTGCCAAGGCTGATGCGGATATAACAGTCTATGAAATGCCTGTGACTGTGGTTGAAGGAATGGAAAGAAGCATCAAAAAGCATCTCAGGCAGGGGCTTGGAGTCCCTCCCAGTACAATAATGCTCAGAGACTCCAGAAACAAGCTGGTTAGGGGCAATGGAGTTACAACTAGGACAGGCTGCAAGTGGGCAGCAGATGTGGCAGTGAGACAGGCTAAAAGCTCACTGAGGTTAAAGGACATCATCGGGAACCCATGCAAAGGTCAGCAGGGGCTGGGAACTGCCCACTTTCATCAGTGGGGTAAGGCAAATGCAAAAGGAGAGAAGGATAATGGTCCAGGCAAAGGTGTGGCAGTGGGATCAAGAAGTGCGAAAGGTGAAAGCCGTGGAACTAGCAACCGAGGGAAGCTGGCACACTTGCCCAAGACCACAACAATGACACAGGCCTCAAGCAACATCACTGCAGTTTATCCAGGAAGGGGAACGGTCATCTACTGTAAGGAGGACCAGAGCCAACATCCTCCAGAAGGTGCGAGGGTGGAAGATGAGAGCAGATGTGGGAAGGAGATTGCATTCTCTTCGTCCAAACAGCACTGAGACCTGACATTGTCATCTGGTCAGAGCAGGTGAAGAAGGTCATCCTTTTGGAATTGACTGAAGCCTGTGACGAGGCCCATGAGAGGAAGAGCCTGAAGTACCAAGACCTTGTCCTGGGGTACAGAGAGAAAGGGTGGCAAGCATGGCTGTTTTGGGTCGAAGTGGGGTGCAGAGGGTTCCTGGGACAGTCTGCGTGGACAGTGCTCACTGCACTGGGTATATCAGGGAAGGGGCGGAAAACAGCTGTGCGCAGGATTGGGGAGGCAGCAGAGACTCTTATTGGCTCTGGCATAAAAGGGAAGAAGAGGCATAGAGACCTGGAGCTGATGGGCAGTGATCTGGCAACCACTGCCGACCTGCCAACTGAGGGTGTCATGGTTAAGGGTCAAGACGCCCGGTGAAGATTGGGCATCAGCTCTGGACCAAAGGCCACAGTCGTTCAGATGAACAACTGCATTAATGGCATCCTCAGATGTATTATACAAGCCAGTGGCTGAGGGACAGTACTATTGACTGGGAGGAGACTGCGGGGTAGACCCAGAAGATGCTGGGGGGATTATATATCTCTCCTGGCCTGGGAACGCCTCGGGATCCCCCAGGAGGAGCTGACGAGCGTTGCTGGGGAGAAGGATGTTTGGGTTACATTGATTAGCCTGATGCCATTGTCACCCAGCCTCGGATAAGCGGCAGACAATGGATGGATGGATGTTTTGTTACACACACACACATATTGATATAGTGACCATGTTGGTGTCTTATAACACTGAACTCTTTGACATGTGACTGTTGCAAAGGAGTACACTTTGATGTCACTGCTGACACTATATATTATTTCCCCCTATCAGGAGAGTCAGATAATAACAAACTTCACTTTTAAATTCTTACCTTCCATCAGCAGATTGTCCATCTTTAATGTCAATAAGGTGACCCATAGACCAGTCACTCTTCATGGACACGCAGCTGGGTTCAGGAGAGTCTGCTCTCTGCTGCTGCATCCTGATACAAACAAACAATTAACAAATCAAAGAGTTTAAAAAGATGAATTTTGAGCAGACTGTCAGCAGCTGTAGTTTTAGAAGCAGAATGAAAATCAGTAAGAAGACAGTGGATGAGAAACATTCTCCTGTTCATCAAAATGTCATCTGATGAAAGATGCTGTCTCATCTTAGTTGATTAGTTGACTAATCAGTGGTTGAGCTCTTTGTTCACTCACAAAGTTAGTAGTTCATTCTGAGTTATTGTGACTTATTATTCAGTAGTTGAGTGTCAGATGTGACAGTGAGTGTGAATAATGATGGAAGAGTGATGTGAGTGGAGAACAGTGATGGACAGTTAGAGATCAGATCCTCCAGTGATTTGGCCACCACTGCCAACCTACCAACTGGAAGGCGTCGCAGTTAAGGGTCTAAATGCCCGGTGAAGGTTGGGCACCATCTGACAATATTAACTCTGGACCGAAGGCCACAGTCATTCAGTAAAGCAACTGCCTTAATGGCATCCTCTGATGTATTAAATAAGCCTGTGGCTGAGGGACAGTACTATTGACTGTATGTTTAGTTCCATTTGTGAGGGACTGTTTGCAGTTTTAATGAGATGGATTGTGCTGCATGAAAGAACAGACAAGACAACAAACACTGAAATGTAACACACCTTTTCACTTTGTTTTCTGTGTCCTGATTTGATTTTAATGTGGCCCGAGAAACCATTCATTGTCTCTTTACCAAAGGTTTTTCTATTAATTATGACAGTAAACACTTATATGAAAAGGAAACATGTATACATAACATGCATTGTATCGTATTTTCTTTCTTTCTGTGATTTGTCTTTAATGAAACATTTTAGACTTTTTTATCTTCTTCTATAAATTAAAAACATTGTTGTGTCTAACAATCCTTTCTGTCAGTTATAAATCTGTTCAGTCAGTTTATCAATCCTGAGATCAATATTCTGACCTTTGCTCAGCAGGGTCCATCTTTGAAGTTAGCTCAATACAGACACATCCAAGTTAGCTGCTGCTCTGATTATTGATGTGATGTTTTCAAAGTTACACACACATATTGATATAGTGACCATGTTGGTGTCTTATAACACTGAACTCTTTGACATGTGACTGTAGAGCAGGTGTACACTGTGATGTCACTGCTGACACTATATATTGATTTCTCTTCTCAGGAGAGTCAGATAATAACAAACTTCACTTTTAAATTCTTACCTTCCATCAGCAGATTGTCCATCTTTAATGTCAATAAGGTGACCCATAGACCAGTCACTCTTCATGGACACACAGCTGGGTTCAGGCGAGTCTGCTCTCTGCTGCTGCATCCTGATACAAATAAACAATTAACAAATCAAAGAGTCTCTTTGTTATTGTGAGTTATTATTCAGTAGTTGAGAGTCAGATGTGACAGTGAGTGTGAATAATGATGGAGGAGTGATGTGAGTGGAGAACAGTGATGGACAGTTAGAGATCCTCATCTCACCTCTGAGCTTTGGTCTGGCTGTCATGTTCCCCACACAGAGAGCTTTTAGAGGGAGGGACTCCCTCCTCTCTGTCCTCACACTGATCCATAGCAGAGAAACACCTTCACACAAACACAACAACATGCTCATTCATTACAACCAGCTGCACATCACACAGGTCTGCACTGCTGTCTAACATCCTGTCATTATTCATTTCACCACCAGATGGAGCCAAAGTAAGAACTTATTTAAAGGTTGCCACTGATCTTTAATGTTTAATACATTTTTGAATGTTTCAGTGACTTTTCATTTGTCAGTATGGAGACACATCTCAGTTTAAATGGAGATGATCTGGTGGTGGAGTCAGCTACATGGAACAAGATATGAAAGTACTGACCAGGTGAATTCAGATCCACATCCTGTCACAGAGTCATTCTACCTTCACCTGCAGAGGAAACACAGAGAGAGATATTGAAACTGATCCATAGAGTTCATGTTGCACGTTTGCATGATGTCCAATAGATGGCGCTCGTTATCTCTGGAGGACACAGTAATCAGTAGAGACAGAAAGGACAAAAATCAGGAGGAGGAAAAGGCAGAAGCAATACATTTAAATAAATACTGTTCAGGTATGAAGAGAAATTAAACGATGAATTTTCCAATAATGAAAACAAACAAACAAACCTTAGACCGTAAACTTTTTACTATCTGATTATTGGGTAAGAATTCATTTATTCCTCAATTTTTGCAACAGCAAGCTGGCCCTCATAATGCTACTAGCCATTCAGATTTAACTCTCTGTAGGAATTGTAAGTATTCTGGTTCAGCAATAGAATACAACTTTAAGAGACAGTGTTACTAACTTTCATCTCAGTTTGTGCATGTTAAATCCTGGGTAAGCAGACTTACTCACATGAACCTGCATTTGCCTTTACTGGCCCCAATATTTTACTAGCGCTACTAGAAGGTGCTGTGCCTACTCCTGTTCCATTGGAAGCTACTCCCCATAGTATAGACCACCACATTGTTTAGTTAGGATAGTGTACTGCCCAAGCTACATTACAAAGTGTCTGCCACACAACAAACATTGTTTTGTTATACTAGACAATTGCTTAACCCCACTGTCCATTACAGAGACACAAATGGAGAACCCATGTGTAGAGCAGTTTATATATTCCCCAGGACAGAACCTAGAACCTGGCTACCCTTAATTCATCAGCTGGTAGGATTTCAGTAAGTGCAGGAAAGCAGACTCACTACTCAAAGACAGGTATCATGCACATATCACATCCAAAGTATGTTTGTTAAGCTTGCTTCTGAACTTCCACAGGCAAATCAACCTTGCCTGTCAGAGCAAAGCAGCCCCAGAAAACAAAGTCGATTTCCTTAGAGCACAACATGCTTGCCTCCTTTACATCCTTGCATATGTAGAAGATCTGCACTCAGCAGAATTAAGTCCTTGCTCACACAAAGAGGAATTGTTAAGACTTCGATCAGAACATCCTGCCCCATTTCAATTGTTCAGTCAATGTGATTCTGGTTACTCTGATTCACACTACTCCCATAATGGAAGGTTAATTCACTCTCCAGTTAGAAGCTCCTCGAACTCCACTGAGAGACAGAGCTAACAACCCAACTTCCCATCTCTCTAAAACAGACACTGAGGAGACATGTAGTTTATCTTCTAGAGGACCTGCCCAGTGATGCATGAAGCATTCATCCGTGCTCCAACAGGAGGACTAGAACATTGCAGAACTGTTCAGTCTCTTCTCTGCACTACCAGGACAGTGACTTTTCATAAAGCACTCATTACGGTTAACTCATGATCCACCTTTAAAACATAGCACTTACTGTTTTATTGCTATTCAATTGGCTTCTAACCTTTTTCATTGTAACAAATACTTACATATACATCATTATATTTTTACTTCACTATATTTATGGTTGTAATTATTACAGTTGTGCTCTTGGTCTGGTTAAATAACTGAATATCATGAATTCAAAGATGTTTTGAACAGTATTCCTGTGACCTTGTTTTAAGCTTATTATTTTATGTGTTTTATAACCTGTAAATCACTAACCATCCACCTGTGAAAAAAACTTTTTGTTGGACTGTGGACTGTTGTAACTGTGGATTAGTAGTTCTTGACTTCAAGAACCAGTTTTACAAAAACACATTTGAAACAGTTTGAGGTCCTTTTTTGAAAACATTGCTGTTTTAAAAGTATATAAAAGGTATATATAAGTATACTGTATATTTTCTTAATCATTATATTTAGCTAAAGTTTTGTAGAATGAATGTCGTCGTACCCAAACCATTTAGTGCCCAGTTTTCATTGTTGAGCAGGGTGGTGCACCACTTGAAAATGACCCAAATCTTTATATTATGTGAACTACATACTCATGCTCATAAAACTAATTTTATAGTATATATTGCTAGCTTAGCACAGGTGGAACAATGGGCAGTACAATAATAATATTAATGTCAATGTACATTATCATCAAGCTGTGACTGACTACAGTGTCAGAAAAATACAGTCTAGTAATAAATACAAACTTATTTTTTAGGTTCATGATGATCGATGTCCCGGTGTGAATTTTATTGTACAGATGTTTCTAATATTATATATTATCAGCAGGTTGAATTTCAGCTTTGGCAAAATGAAGTTTTTCTTATTTCTTCTGTTGTTTTGTTCGTTTCACCAGTGCAGTGAACAAAGCAACATAACACACAAACATGATGAAAACTGTCTGCTACGTTACCTTTAGATTAATGAAGCCGATGAGTGAAGGTGAAATATATCAGCAGCTTGAACCAGAACACCAACCAGAAGAAGAATAAACATGTAACTCACAGCAGGAGGTTTTTAAGGTCTCGTCTCTCTGTGTTCATCTTTAATCTGAAGTCTTCTTTAAGGAAATCTGATCACAGAACAGCAGCTCTGAACTTTGGAACAATTGAAGTCAAACATTAACACACAGTATAAATCTTTATCAGTTTAATCATGAGGTCTGATCATAGTTTTATTGTTTGTGCATTTTATATTCCAACAACAACACAAACATGGAAAGATGAATAGTGTTTATCATATGAATAGAAATGATAGTCATTGATGTTTGGACAAGGACATCATCCCTGAGCAGCAGTGAGATTGATCCCCCCCATAACCCATAACCCTAACCCTTCAGATGAGACTGATGTCTGATGAAGTGATGGGAATACTGATACTGCTGAGACTGGGTGAAGAAGGGGAGGTGGAGCTGCATGCCAGACTACAGCTGAGAGAGAGATACATATTTAAAAAAAGACAGCAAACAATGAAAGTGTGCTGCTGTGCTGTTGGATAAACGTGATCAGCAGGTGAATGTGTGTAAAATGAGACAAATGAAGCTCAGCCAAAGTTCAGTCAGGAAGAACCTATTTCATAAAGGCATTCAGGGAGTTAACTCTTCCAGCCTTCTCTCTCTCACTCATGCTCATTTATTTCCTAGTTGTCAATAAAAGCCACACTTCATAGTTAGCCTGTTATCTAGTCACAGTCTTTTTTAATATGCTTCTCGTTCTCTCTGCTTCAGTCTGACTTACAGCTGTTACGTGTGCGCCCCTCCATCTCCTAATCTCTGCCCAGTCACAGCAGTCCACCTTTAATTCTACCATCTTCTCATCTGACTCATCAGTAATCACCAGTGTCTGAACTTCACGGGGAACCTATTTTTTTGCAGCTGTTCTGGGAGGATTTCCTCATAGAGTTCAAGCACCAAAGGCTTTGTCTATTACTAAAGACTTTGTTTTCTCTCATTGTATTATCCTTCCTGTCGTCCTCCCGGGTCAAATTGACCCCGTCTGTTCTGACTGTTCCTTCTTTCCTCCCTTCCTTCCGTCCATCTGTCCTTCCTCCCTCCTTCTCTCTTCCTTTCCTTCCTCTCTCTTTCCTCCCTTCCTTCTTTCCTTCCTCCATCCCTCGCTCCTTCTTTCCTTCGTCCATCCCCCTTTTGTCCTTCCTTCCTCCCTCCGTCCTTCTTTCCTTCCCTTCCTTCCTTCTTTCCTCTGTCCTTCCTTACTTTCCTTCCTTCCTCCCTTCCTTCCGTCCTTCCCCCGTCCTTCTCTCTTTCTTTCCTTCATCTCTCTTTCCTTACTTCCTTCTTTCCTTCCTCCATCCCCCTTTCTTCCATCCTTCCTCCCCCCTACCTTCCTTTTTCCTCTGTCCTTCCTTCCTTCCTTCCTTCCTCCCTTACTTCTTCCCTTCCATCCTCCCTTCTTCCTCCCTACCTTCCTTGACTTGAGGACAACAGGAGGGTTATAATAAATGTCTTTCTTTTTATTCACTTGTATCTCCTGATTGAAATGAATGTACGTTTCTGTCTTCATTATTAATGTTCATTAGTATAACAGGTGCGTGTGTATGAGGACAGTATGTTTGTCTGAGGTGTTTATCAGTGTTCAAGGTGGAGATTTTAATTCTCATAAAATGACAGTTTAGAGAATAATAATGCATCATACCTTCTTCTGTTATATTTTGTGAGTAACATCTGAACCTGCAGTGTAACCAGCAACACGTCTCTGTCACTAAATATAATGTTGCAATGTTTCCTCTGAAGTAGAAGCAGAAGTAAACAGGTGCATAGTTTTTAAATGCTTTAGGGCTTTGTAAGTTACTTTGAGTTAGAATATTAACACAATTCAATATTTTCAAATCTAAACATTATAATAAATCTGTAGCTGTTTGAGGCCCTTTCAGTTTGGGGCCCAGCACTTTCCTACCTCGCCTTATGGGAAAGTCCACCTTTGGGGATAACAAACAGAAAACTGATCACGGCAGGTGAAAAACACACAGCACCACCTGGATTCCTTCTGTAAAGCAGCCACACTGAACCAATCAGCCTGATTCCTCTCAGCTGCCAATAAGTGTGTTCATCAGTCTGCCAGCCTCACTAAATAATAACGATAACCGCCTTTCTATAGCACTTTTCATGAGTTAAAAAGTGCTTTATATACAATTAAAGAAGACAATAAAAGTCAATGAAATATTATGTTGAAATAAAACAAAAGATAACGAAACAAACAGTAAAATCAATAAAAGTCTAAAATAGTAACTTTTTAAAGTGACTCCAAAGAGGAAAGTGTGTTTGCTTCTCTGATCTCCACTGGAAAGCTGATCCACACCTGAGGAGTCCGAACATAAAGAAACCGAATTATAGTTTCATGATGAACTCTACTTACTGTAAGAGAGGCCTTTTTTGTGCCTTTTTTATCTCACTGTGGAAGCCTGTCCTGATAGACATCCATACATTCTCTCTCTCTGTCTTTATTCTTTCCAAAAATCTTTCAAATTTTCACATTGCTTGCTTTAATTTGCAGGTTTGGTTCAGATTAGATGGTAGATGTCTGCAGTACTATTTATATATAATAAATATATCATATTGTTTTTAATCTCAAATGTTAATTCCTACTTGAGATATTGAGAACAAAAAATATTTCATATTTCTTTGAGTAAATATGACATTTTTTCCCCCAATACATAATATCACTCATTAAATGTGAAGATTTCTTTGCAGACAGAACATGTAGGTTAAATAATTGTACCTGATTGGATGTTCCTGCCATGAATATGCATGTGAGCATTACCTGTGATCACTTGGAGCTGCTCTTCAATGGTCCTCCTACATTTCTCAGTCAGTAGAAGTGAGTCTCTGATAAATGTGTCTTTTTGTCCACTTACAGCAGAGAACTGTTTTACTCCTCAGTCGCTCTTTATATCATTCTGAAGCTTAATTCTTACAAATTTGACAAACTTAGGATCTGGTCTGCATTTCTAGGAGAGCTCACCACCTGCAGCACGGCTACAAAACTCATCACCACAGTGTGATACCATCACATCATCTGACAGCTGCCACACAGTGGTTGTAACTCCGACACTGTTGTTCCTCAAATTGTGGATAATTGCATCTGATTAAAAAGAAGAATTTAGTGCAGCATATTATTACAATGCTGTAGCCCTAATTAAGTGCTAGACATATTACAAATAGTGGTAATACATTATTCTAGCACACTACTAACACTTCTAGGTCCTAAGGATCTACTTTATGAACAGTTACAGTTTACAAATCACAATTATACCATAGTTCACAATCTTGATAATTATGAAATCAAAAACACAGAACAACATGTGTAACACTTAAATCCAGTTCAAAGTTTATGTCCCAGTTCAGTATAAACTCAATCCCAGCCCTCCTACCGCTGTGGCAGTGAGTTTATCACAGTGACCGTGCAGCAGCAGCAGCAGCAGCAGAAGAAGACTTCTCCTCACTGGAAACACTTCTTGGGTTTTACCGCCATCTGGTGGCCGTAAGTGTGTACTGTCTCATGATAACATTTTGTTACACTGTTCAAACAGGCTCAAAATGGTGGCAGAGCGGCATCTTTGCACATTAATTTTTAATTTTTACACACAATAACACTTAACTTTTCCTATTAGCATAATTGTAACATTGTAAGCTAGTTTCCTTAATAAACTAAAGACATTAACTGCTAAGTATTTTCTACTCCAGGCTTTCTTTATACTGTTATATTATCTTGCTCTCTTAGCTTGATGTAGTATGCAGTATTACAGTAAAAGTACTGCAGTATTATGAGTGATGTAGTATGCAGTATTACAGTAAAAGTACTGCAGTATTATAGTGATGTAGTATGCAGTATTACAGTAAAAGTACTGCAGTATTATGAGCGATGTAGTATGCAGTATTACAGTAAAAGTACTGCAGTATTATAGTGATGTAGTATGCAGTATTACAGTAAAAGTACGGCAGTTTTATGAGCGATGTAGTATGCAGTATTACAGTAAAAGTACTGCAGTATTATGAGTGATGTAGTATGCAGTATTACAGTAAAAGTACTGCAGTATTATAGTGATGTAGTATGCAGTATTACAGTAAAAGTACTGCAGTATTATGAGTGATGTAGTATGCAGTATTACAGTAAAAGTACTGCAGTATTATAGTGATGTAGTATGCAGTATTACAGTAAAAGTACGGCAGTATTATGAGCGATGTAGTATGCAGTATTACAGTAAAAGTACTGCAGTATTATGAGTGATGTAGTATGCAGTATTACAGTAAAAGTACTGCAGTATTATAGTGATGTAGTATGCAGTATTACAGTAAAAGTACTGCAGTATTATGAGCGATGTAGTATGCAGTATTACAGTAAAAGTACTGCAGTATTATAGTGATGTAGTATGCAGTATTACAGTAAAAGTACGGCAGTTTTATGAGCGATGTAGTATGCAGTATTACAGTAAAAGTACTGCAGTATTATGAGTGATGTAGTATGCAGTATTACAGTAAAAGTACTGCAGTATTATAGTGATGTAGTATGCAGTATTACAGTAAAAGTACTGCAGTATTATAGTGATGTAGTATGCAGTATTACAGTAAAAGTACTGCAGTATTATAGTGATGTAGTATGCAGTATTACAGTAAAAGTACTGCAGTATTATAGTGATGTAGTATGCAGTATTACAGTAAAAGTACTGCAGTATTATAGTGATGTAGTATGCAGTATTACAGTAAAAGTACTGCAGTATTATGAGTGATGTAGTATGCAGTATTACAGTAAAAGTACTGCAGTATTATGAGTGATGTAGTATGCAGTATTACAGTAAAAGTACTGCAGTATTATGAGTGATGTAGTATGCAGTATTACAGTAAAGTAGTGGTTTGGTCCTCTGACTGATATATTATTATTATGACATCATTAGATTATTAATAGTGAAGCATCAGTGTTAGAGCAGCATGTTACTGTTGTAGCTGCTGGAGGTGGAGCTAGTTTACACTACTTTATATACAGTTAGCTAGTTTAGTCCAGTGGTTCCCAACCTAGGGGTGGGGCCCCTCCAAAGGGTCAGCAGATAAATGTGAGGGGTGGTGAGATGATTAATGGGAGAGGAAAGAAGAACAAACTAAGTTCTGATACACAAATGTGTTTTCAGTTTTTGGACTTTTTCTCTAATCTTTGATTTTTGCTGAAATATTGGATCATTTGAACATTTATTGAAATGAAAGCATGTGAGAAGTTTAGAGGGAAAAATCACTATTTGGTGGAGCTGTTAACAACTCATAGACATCTGAAATGTGAGCCGACTACACACTGCTTTTTGGTTTCATCTTCAACAATGTGTTGTATTTTAAAAGCTTGTTATATTATCCATTGTGTCAGTAAAGTGAGGATGCTTTCAACAATAATGTCATGAATAGTTTTTATTGATGATTGTGTGAAAGAAATACATGTGAGAAGCACAAAAACACTCAAAAAGCTGATCTTCAGTCAGCAGAGGTGTAGGAGGATGTTTCTCTGTTATTGTACATATCAAAGTTATACACATATCATACATCATGATGATGATTTTACAGATATACTTATGATTAACATAAGTTATTTGAAATGAGTTACAAATGTAATGTAAGCATGGCAAAACATTTCTAATTAGCACTTGCCTGTGTTTTGCAGTTGTGTGTAAAAATCTAAACTATTGCTCAGTAGGAATCAAAACATCAAAAATATAAGTAGAAAATATGAATCAAAACTTAAACTCAAAAATAGGCTAAATGTAAGAAATATAACCAATTTGATTACTTAGCATGTTAAGGAGGAATATAAAAATACATCATACATATTCAAGATACACATCTATAAGGAATATTGGAGCCTTTACATCCATTAATCAAAAGACAACACTTCAAGTGCTGCTGTAGGAGTTTATACTCAGTCCTATGTGTCATCTTTACACATAGCAAGTCGTCGTCAAAATAAAAACAATATTTCAGCTCTTTGTGTATTTTAAACATTGAGCCATCACCAAAGAGAGGTTCTAGGACTTATGATGCGTGGTGATATGGATCCTCAGCCAATCATCTACCAGGGCTGGAAGTCAATCCACCAATTGCCTTCTGTATATACACATTAATAAGACATATTTTAACACAAACTACATCTACAGTCCTGACATCAAAGAATGATGAGGAAGGAAACATAACTGAGTGTTTGAGTCTGAGACAGATCTGCTTCACAGTGCAGAGTGTGTGTGATGTTTGATTTCAGCAGCTGATCTTCAGTCAGCAGAGTTTCTGTCCACAGGAGAGACTCTCCTTCCTACAGAGGACACAGAGAGACTCTCCCTCCTACAGAAGACACAGAGAGACTCTCCCTCCTACAGAGGACACAGAGAGACTCTCCCTCCTACAGAGGACACAGAGAGACTCTCCCTCCTACAGAGACACAGAGAGACTCTCCCTCCTACAGAGACACAAAGAGACTCCCTCCTACAGAGGACACAGAGAGACTCTCCCTCCTACAGAGACACAGAGACACTGAACCAGACCAGACTGCAAACCCAGCACACAGAGGTTCAGTGAATGTGGTGTTGAAGGTGTGGAGGTGGATCAGTGTGTCAGAGGAGACTCTGTAGAAGGACAGAGTGCCAGCAGGACAGTCCACATACACTGCTACTCTGTTAGAGACAGAGGAGGAGGAGGAGGAGGAGGAGGAGGAGGAGGAGGAGGAGGAGGAGGAGGAGGAGGAGGAGGAAGAGGAGGAAGAGATGGGTGTTGTTCTGTGATTGTGACAGACAGAGTAACGACCATCATCAGAGCAGTCCAGTCTCCAGGACTGATCATTTCTTCCAAACACACAGTCAGCTCTGCCTCCTCTCCTGCTGATTCCTCTGTAACTCACTGATATAAAAACTCTTCCTCTCCACTCGACCTCCCAGTAACAGCGACCAGTCAGAACATTTCTACACAGCAGCTGAGGACAGGAGTCAAATCTGTCTGGATGATCAGGATATGACTGATCCTCCTTCACATTTGTCACCTTCCTGTTGTTTTCAGACAGTTTGAGGTTTCTGTTAATTGTGTTTGGATCCAGTTCCAGTTCACAGGCATCTGATGGAGAGAACGAGACACAATACAGCTGCAGTTTATAATCTGTTGATTTATTAACTACTTTACTGATAATCACTGAAATTAATCACTGAATGTAAATTCAACAGTTCAGTTAGAACATGAACAGTCAACATGACAGTGATATTCAGTAATATTAATGTTTTTTCATCAAGTTTGGTGTAAAGTGAAGGTCTTTGCACATCAAGTCTGTTATTTTCATCTCAAACTGTCGTCTGTTACAAACACATTTTTGTCCAAATGCTCCAAACAGCTGAAGTCAGTATGAATGAATGAACTTTATCTGCAGGAGAGACAAGAGGGACATTTTGGAGCAGGTAGCGCCACCATGTGGACATTTATAAACACTTCTCTTTTAACTCCTGAACTTTGACAGTTCAAGATAAATGTCATATTAGGCCACGCCCATTTCTGCCAAATATATTTTCCATTATTTTGAACTTTTTTCACTTCTTTTACATATTTCATCCAGTTTTTCTCAAAGTTCTCATGAATCAAACTGAAAACACACTCACACTTCCTCAGACCAGGTTTCAGTCTCTGCAGTCCACCATGGTCCATCCTGGAGGAAGAGACGAAGACACAATCAGCTTCATAAACATTCACTCATATCCATCATTAAACATGAACCAGAGTCCCTCAGTTATCAATCAATCAATCAATCTTTATTTGTATAGCGCCAAATCACAACAAAGTTATCTCAAGGCACTTTACACATAGAGCAGGTTCTAAACCGTACTCTTCAGGTTTTATTTTTAAAGAGACCCAACATTCCCACATGAGCAAGCTTAGTCAGAGTGTCTGTCCATCTGTCCATACCTGAGAGTGTCCACCTGTCTGTCCATACCTGAAAGTGTCCATCTGTCCATACCTGAGTGTCCATCTGTCTGTCCATACCTGAGAGTGTCCACCTGTCCATACCTGAGAGTGTCCATCTTTCTGTCTATACCTGAGAGGGTCCACCTGTCTGTCTATACCTGAGAGTGTCCACCTGTCTATACCTGAGAGTGTCCACCTGTCTGTTCATACCTGAGAGTGTCCACCTGTCCATACCTGAGAGTGTCCACCTGTCTGTCCATACCTGAGAGTGTCCATCTGTCTGTCTATACCTGAGAGTGTCCATCTGTCTGTCTATACCTGAGAGTGTCCACCTGTCTATTCATACCTGAGAGTGTCCACCTGTCTGTCCATACCTGAGAGTGTCCACCTGTCTGTCCATACCTGAGAGTGTCCAGTCTCCAGTGTGGATCCTTCAGTCCAGCAGACAGAAGCTTCTCTCCTGAGTCTCCTGGATGATTGTAGCTCAGGTCCAGCTCTCTCAGATGGGAGGGGTTGGAGCTCAGAGCTGAGGCCAGAGAAGCACAGCCTTCCTCAGTGATCACACATCCTGACAGACTGAACACACACAACAGTTCATCTAATGAGCTTAATAACATTTTCAACTCACTAAACAGGATTTTGTCCTTAGGGGCTTTATATTTGTATGTAATACTAAGTCAGGTTCACAATACACTGCTTCAAAATGTAATCAACTGGATTTTCAATCCCCCTGCAGGCTCACACCATGGAGGTGAATGGGAAAGATGAATAAAATCAGTGCGAAGTAACCTGAGGGTGTCCAGTCCACAGTGTGGACTCTGCAGTCCAGCAGAAAGTTGCTTCACTCCTGAATCCTGCAGGTTGTTGTTACTCAGGTCCAGATCTCTCAGACTAGAGGACTGGGAGCTGAGGACAGAGCTGCACAGCTTCTCTCTGAGAGGTTACAGTCACTCAACCTGAAGAAGAATCAGCAGAACAAAATACAATTATGGCATTCATTTGCTTCTTTGAGCAAAGATTACAGGTTCATATGTAAGAATCAGAAATTCCTTCTCATTAATCACACTGGTGACCATTAAGCTCCATTATTAGTATTAGTATTTTTCCAAAACATACTGATCTGATGTGTTTGTTCACCTGCATGTAGAGAACCTGATAGCAACTCTGTGCTGTTTATTTTCTGTTATTTTTTCCATCATACAGTACTAGATTTTCAAGGCTTTATGTACATTGAGTCTTCATTGAAGATGACTCAAATGATGGCATGAAATGAGTTTTACTTACTGTATACTTGATATTACAACACTTCAGCTCAGACATTACACAAAATCTTTTTAGGACCAAAAACTCTTCATGTAAACTAGAAACTGGGGGAATCTAAAATATTACTTCATATACATAGTAATAAAAATAACCTGAGAGTTTCCAGTCTGCAGCGTGGACTCTCCAGTCCTGCAGAAAGCTGCTTCACTCCTGAATCCTGCAGGTTGTTGTTACTCAGGTCCAGATCTTTCAGACTAGAGGACAAGGAGCTGAGAACTGAGGACAGAGCTACACAGCTTCTCTCTGAGAGGTTACAGCCACTCAACCTGAAGAAGAATCAGCAGAACAAAATAAAATAATTAAAAACATTAGTTTTGTTCCAATTATTAAAGGTTCCTTCTCATTAGTCACACTGGTGGCCAATAAGTGAACTGCAGTCAGCATCCTGTTGCTCACACATGTATCAGCATGAGCCAATTACAGTTGATATTTTTTCCTCACTTACACTTCTTATAATAATGATCTCTAAAGTTGTGTTTTGTAAAGTGTTTCTGTAATCCAATACACAACCTGCTGTTAATCTGTTAATCTACCACCCAAAACCAACCTGTGAACAGCCAACTTTGTTTACCAACCATAAACACCAGTAGGCTCAGCACGCTGTGGTTGGGAGCAAAAGGCTGTGTTTTTAATGTGTGCTTATTACAACCTTTTGACTAGAAACAGAAAAAACAAACAGGGTTAACTGTGTTCTGCTTTCTCTCTAAAGATTGTTTTCTGCTCCTTTGTTGAGGAAATAATGTTTCAGCTGTTAGTTCTCAGGAGGTGAAGACTTGTCATTGTTGGGGTGTTTTGTTGTGAAATGTGTTGTGGTTGATGGAGGCAGCTAGCTGTCTCATTAGCTTGAGAGCTAATATCTGCAGGTTGTTTCTACTCAGATTGGACTGTTTGTTGTGTTAGATGCTGGTTTGTTGATGTCAGTGGATAACTTCAATGTTTTTTTTAAAATTTGTTTATCTTCGTGTTTGTAAAGTTTCACAGTTTCATACTAATAATAATAGTAATGATCAAAGTAAAAGTTCAAAAAATCTGAAATTAATGTCAGTTGTCTTAGTGTCTTGAGGATTTGGAATTCCAATTTTCCAAATGAAGGTCCATTTAACCCCCACACACAGTTTACTAACCTGTGCATACAGATACTGAATCCATTAAAACAGTATATAAATCCTTACAAACAGATTTACAAATCAAGGTTTATTTCTACCATGTGACCCCGGGAGGGCTCTGTAGTTGATCATTCTGCATTAAGATTTATTATTGGTGATAAATACACTACACATCATTGTGATTTGTCTATGTAAGGCAATATAAACACGGGGTTATATGTATTTATAAATAAATGTGTTGGTGCAGTCAGAGAGACTGAGGGGAAATGACATCAAGTTGAATGTATGTTAAAAACCTAAAAGATTCAGCCCCCACAACCCCCCAAAGTTCTGTGTGCACCTACAGAACTATTTTGGAGGCTTTGACCATTGGCAGCAGCCTCAGAAGAACCTCCTCTGAAGCAGAGTATTTCTTCAGGTCAAACACGTCCAGATCTTTTTCTGATGGCAGTAGGAGAGTTTCCAGTGTACAGTGTGGACTCTCTAGTGCAGCACACAGCTGCTTCACTCCTGAATCCTGCAGGTTGTTGTTACTCAGGTCCAGATCTCTCAGACTAGAGGACTGGGAGCTGAGAACTGAGGACAGAGCTGCACAGCTTCTCTCTGAGAGGTTACAGTCACTCAACCTGAAGAAGAATTAGCAGAACAAAATAATTGCAAATGTTATTTTTCTTAATTGAGCAAAGATTAATCTGGATAGTTCTGTGTGCACCTACAGAGCTTTGTTGGAGGCTTTGACCACTGGCAGCAGCCTCAGAAGAGCCTCCTCTGAAGAAGAGTATTTCTTCAGGTCAAACACGTCCAGATCTTTTTCTGATGACAGTAAGATGAAGACCAGAGCTGACCACTGAGCAGGAGACAGTATATCTGTGGAGAGACTTCCTGATCTCAGGTACCGTTGGATCTCCTCCACTAGAGAACGATCATTCAGTTCATTCAGACAGTGGAACAGATTGATGCTTCTCTCTGCAGACACATTCTCCCTGATCTTCTTCTTGATGTACTTGACTGTTTCCTGATTGGTCTGTGAGCTACTTCCTGTCTGTGTCAGCAGGCCTCGTAGGAGAGTCTGATTGGTCTGCAGTGAAAGACCCAGGAGGAAGCGGAGGAACAAGTCCAGGTGTCTATTTGGACTCTTTAAAGCCTCGTCAACAGCACTCTGGTAGAAACGTGTTGATTTGTCTCTGATCACTTCAGACAGTCGGGCAGGTGTTTGTTCTTCTTCCAGCAGATTGACTCCAGAGTTGATGAATGTCTGATGGACATGGAGAGCAGCCAGAAACTCCTGAACACTCACATGGATGAAGGAAAACACCTTGTCTCGTGTGAACACTCCTGAGTACACTGAGGCTGCTCTGATATCGATGCCACACTCTGTCAGGTCTGATTCATAGAAGATCAGGTTGCCTTTCTGCAGCTGCTCAAAAGCCAGTTTTCCCAGAGACTCAATCATCTTCCTGCTCTCTGGACTCCAGTGTTGATCTGTCTCAGGTCCTTCATCATACTTGATACTCTTAAGTTTGGACTGAAGCACCAGGAAGTGGATGTACATGTCAGTCAGGGTGTTGGGCAGCTCTCCTCTCTCTCTGCTTTTCAACACATCCTCCAGAACTGTAGCAGTGATCCAGCAGAAGACTGGGATGTGGCACATGATGTGGAGGCTACGTGATGTCTTGATGTGGGAGATGATGGTGCTGGCCTGCTCCTCATCTCTGAATCTCTTCCTGAAGTACTCCTCCTTCTGTGGGTCAGTGAACCCTCTGACCTCTGTCACCATGCCAACACACTCAGGAGGGATCTGATTGGCTGCTGCAGGTCGTGTGGTTATCCAGAGGCGAGCAGAGGGAAGCAGTTTCCCCCTGATGAGGTTTGTCAGCAGCACATCCACTGAGGTGGACTCTGTAACATCAGTCAGGATCTCAGTGTTGTGGAAGTCCAGAGGAAGTCGACACTCATCCAGACCATCAAAGATGAACACAACCTGGAACTCTTCAAACCTGCAAATTCCTGCTTCTTTGGTTTCATTAAAGAAGTGATGAACAAGTTCCACCAAGCTGTACTTTTTCTCTTTCAGCACATTCAGCTCTCTGAAAGTGAATGGAAATGTGAAGTGTATGTCCTGGTTGGCTTTGTCTTCAGCCCAGTCCAGAGTGAACTTCTGTGTTAAGACTGTTTTCCCAATGCCAGCCACTCCCTTTGTCATCACTGTTCTGCTTGGTTCATCTCTTCCAGGTGAGGCTTTAAAGATGTCTTCTTGTGTGATTGTTGTTTCTGGTCTGTCTGGTTTCCTGGATGCTGTTTCAATCTGTCTGACCTCATGTTCATCATTGACCTCTGCAGTCCCTCCCTCTGTGATGTAGAGCGGTGTGTAGATCTGATTCAGAAGGGTTGGGTTTCCTGCTTCAGCGATCCCCTCAAACAAACACTGGAACTTCTTCTCCAGGTTAGACTTGAGTTTACGTCGACACTTTGCAGCACGAGTTCCTGAATGAACAAACAACAAATGAAATCAGTGAGTGGATCCTACAGAAAGTCTAGAAATCTGAACATGTAAGTGTGTCTGTGTAGTTTTTCCTCCTCCATCAGGTTTATTCAGCTCATCAGTGGAGGACAAACAGCCTCTGATCTGATGCAGATGTGTGCAGCATATTTACAGCAGAGTTTGAAATATAAACCTCTCCCATGTTGCCTCCATTTCCTCTCCATCATGTTAAATCTGTTAAAATCCTCTTACTGCTCTGCAGACGCTCAGCCAGCTTGTCCTGCTTCATTCTCCTCAGGAAGTGCAGTGTGATCTTCAGAAATGCCTCTCTGCTGCTCCTCCTCTGCTCTTCCTCCTCACGGTCCAACACCTCCTCATACTCACTCTGATTCTCTAAGCATTCTGGGTAATCTGAACTCAGACCCCTCTGGACTCTCTTCAGCTCGTTCTTCACAAAAGTGACGATGTTCTCCTCCAGCAGCTGGAACAGAAAGATAAAGTGAACATTTCATTTAAACTGGTAGAACACAACATGTGATTCATGTGTCAGTCTGAAGGCCTGCTGGTCTAAACAGAGCAGCATGGACACTGTTAGGACCTGAATGCTACTTTAGTATTTCATCTGTGGTTGATGGAGTTAATAGTAAAAGGTGTGTTAGAACATGTACACACCATAAATATGGAGTCCAGCTGTGTCTGCTGCTGAACTCTGTGGAGAAAAAATCACCTTTAAGGACATTTAATGACTCAAATCTGCACTCAGCTTATTAAAGATTTTCTGTTATGATGACAATATGAACTCCTGTAAATCTGCACTGATTACTGGATGTTAAATTATTACCTTCCATCAGCAGGTTGTCCATCTTTAAAGCTAATAGGACAACCTATAGACCAGTCACTCTTCATGGACACACAGCTGGGTTCAGGAGAGTCTGCTCTCTGCCGCAGCATCCTGATACTAATAAAACAGTGACAAAAACATTCAGTTAAAACCAAAAAAAAATGAAGGATTAATCATCAGTTTAATTCCCAGAATTAAACAGAAATCTTTCAGAACAGAGTGACTGATGAGTTCAAATTCCTCCAGTGATGAAAAGAGGATGGCAGCGACTTGGTCATGAGTCAACAGAAGAAGAAGGAAGTGAGGATGTTCAACAGGAGTTCTATGGCTCAGTTACAATCTGTGTTAACCTCAATAACTAAAGATGGAAATATAAACATCCCAGTTCACCTTCAGATGGAAGAACACAACATCAAGCAGCTTTTACTCTGTAAAACTAAGTATGATATCCTGTTCATTTTTCTGTTGTATACGAATCAAGTTGTAATTTTCAAAACATTTTCTGACTAGAATGGCATAATTAAATTTGTGTTTATTTACCAGATAGGAGAGTGGAGGAGAATAAGAAAGGAACAAAAGGGTGTGAAATTAAACTGGTATAAACCTTCCCTGATGGAGCCGGTACATAGGGGGGAGCTAAAATGGGTCGAGGTCAGGTGGATTAATATTGTAATTATATCAATGTATTGTCTGTTAAACTGAATAAGATGAAATAAATAAAGAAAATAATGTAGTGGCAGATTTGTGTGCATCATGCTGAAGGAAGACAACAACAAGTAGAACAAAGGTCAACAGTTGTACCAGTTTGGGATGTCGCAACAAGCCTGTGTAGGGAGCTTTTGCCATATCCATATCCCTAAAAGGAGGTTAGGAAGTCATCATTAAGAGAAAGTGTTAGGCTTCCAGGAAACCCGATCTTAGTTGGACGCGCCAGGTCAGCTTGACCTGGCACACACAAAATGCCAAAAGGACGCCTATGTGCCAAACCAGTAGTATAAATAGCCTGGAAAGGGGCTGAGGCATGTGCTGTTTACGATAGTCTTCGTTGCTGTATGCTGTGTTTATCGCATCTTCAATAAAGATCCCAGGTGGCTGTTCAACTACTTCTGTTCTCGTTCTCTTACTTTAAAAGTTAATAAAATTAAGTTATCAAGGAATTATCTTACAATCATTTTAAAAAAAGACCACAGAAAACTAGGTGAGGAGGTGTGTTACATGTCAGTGTTGTCCTGCAGAGGGCAGCAAACACCTGCCAACACTGAAGAAGAAGCTTTGTGAGAGAGGAAGATGAGTCTTTTTGAGATGAAGATGTTCCTGTCAAACTGAACAATAATCAGCTGTCCAATCACAGCTTGGAGGCAGAGCAATGGGCGGAGCTTATCAACAGCAGCAGAGGTGAAGTCAAACATGACAGACAGCCTTTGATAATCAAAGTGTTTCCTGTGTCTGAGGGACAGTACTATTGACTGTATGTTTAGTTCCATTTGTGAGGGACTGTTTGCAGTTTTAATGAGATGGATTGTGCTGCATGAAAGAACAGACAAGACAACAAACACTGAAATGTAACACACCTTTTCACTTTGTTTCCTGTGTTCTGATTTGATTTCAGCATCTCATACAGCTTTAGAATGGTTTTCATCTTATCCTACTACAATAATTGGAGAGTGGGATGTTGGTCTGTCCGTCAGTCTGTCCATCTGAGTGTTCACCTTTTGCCAACCCCGTCCATCCCCTCCAAGGTTCAGGGAGCCAGCTATTGCATATGGCATTTTCTTTCGCATTTCATTTCATGTCAACTTCAATTTCTATTTCAATGTTAAATAAATAGTCTGCAGTTATACATTTTATTTGGAACTCCGGAGCTACTAGGATTATTGTTTCAGCCTGTGACGTATATATATGTAGAGACGCCGTATGTAGGGGCCTGAACGACGGGAGGAGAAGAGACAACAAAAGGAGAGAGGAGACATTTTGTTACGGTCACGGACATTTATCCACAGTCAGGAACATTTTCAACATGCCTAACAAGAGCAAATCACTATAGGAAAATACTCGCGATGCTGCCAAATGCTGCATGACATTAACACAAGGTGGTGAAACTCCAGAGAAGTCAGGTAAGAAACCACAAAACACACAGTAACTAATGCTAATGCTACAGTTTGTTAGCTACTCACCCATACAGCCGTCCAACCATGTAATTATCCTTCCGCAACATGAATTCACGCATTATGTTCCTCTTTGTCTCAGGGTTACCATCCTTTTTGTTCCACAGTTAAATAATAACTGGCCTAACAAAATCTTTGGTCCGGGATCATGTTGTTACAACAAATAAACGTGCAGCGACACACACTCACACAGACACACACTCACACAGTCACACGCCTTTGTGCAGATAAATGTGAGAGGATGACACCTGAAAACATTTTTTAGTAGTTGGGTAATGCTGGAAGTACAATTATTGTTGATCTTCATTTTTTACGAGAGGCTGCATTCATCTTGGTTACCACTAAATGGTCAGCTGCAAAGTTAACAATCACTATATCTATAAAGTATATCAACAATCAACACATTTCCTTTTCAACTGTCTATTAGGTCAGGGAGGGACGTGAGGTCTCCACTGAGGTTAAGGTGAAGTTTAGGTTTATAACAACTTCTTCAGCAGAGAGCCAGCAACACAGGTCACCATTTCTGACGGTCACAGATTTTGGTGTAACACCGGTTAAAACAAGAGACAATATATCTTTTCAGACAATACTTGCATTAAATATTCCATTTTTCTGAGGTAAGGAGTATTCACATTTTCCTCTATCATTACCCATCCTTACCAAGATATAGAAATTATTAGTTAGATTTTAGTTTTTAACATATGACTGTTTTCATTAGCAACTAGGTCATACTTCACAATGTGATTATGCATGTAAAGCCTAACCTTTTCATGCATTGTGTCCACTATATTACAATTTAGTCTGTGTGTCATAGCCTATATAAACATTTTTCAGAAGTCCCATTATCAATAAATATTGACTTTGTTAACCAGTGGTGTGTCATCATGAATTATTTCATTTAAACAAACCGTCTTGAATTTTTAACAGTTCGCTGTGAGGACCATTGCCACAGAATGAGCCGCCTGAGGCTACAGGTACTCATACCTTCTGATTAGCCCTTTCTTTTTTTTTTTTTTTAATTTTATTTTTATCAGGGAGAAACATACTAAGTCATTTCAGCGCCATTACACTCATACAGAGCAGAGCAAAAACATGTATTTGGACAATTGTGTTAACATATCAACCAAGCTATTACTCCCCCTCATTTTACAATGTTTTAAATAAGAACATTTGAACAAAAGAAGTCACATTTACTCATTTTTCCATCAAGATTAATGGACTGGTACTTCAAGCCTTGTAATAGAGGTAATTAAAGCAGTTCAGGTCTCCGTGGTCTCATATATCTGATCCATTTGGACCACCAACTCTTAAATTTCTCCGAATGCAATTTTAGAGCAAATGTCAGTCTCTCCATGATGTAGATTTGGTGAACAGACCCTTGCCAGTCTTCCAGTGTCGGTGCGTTGGGTTGTAGCCATTTCCTTGTTATAGCTTTCTTTGCTCCAATCAATAATATCTTCATTAAATATTTGTCCGCTGTTGATTGGATATGTAACGCTGTGGTACAAAAGTACATTGAGCTGACATCAAATTGTATAGTCATTTGAAACATATACTCCAGACAATCAAGAATGTCATGCCAAAAAGATGAAAGTTTCGGACAATCCCAAAATAAATGATAATGATTGGCCACATCTGAACCACACATCCTCCAACAATTTGTTCCACTACCCTGGTGTCTCTTCTGAGCAGGTGTTATAAAAAATCTCACTATGTTTTTCCATCCAAACTCTCGCCAGTTATGTGAGGATGTGGTTTTCCATTGTAATGTACAAATGTTTTCCCATTCATCCTCAGATATGACCAAATTTCCCTCCCTTTCCCATCTACATTTAATATGCAGGCTGTTGGAATTTGAGGCGTCTTGGAAACCTTTGTATAATCTAGATACTAATTTCCTTCCACACCCAGACTTATAAATTGAAACAAAAACCTTCAGGATGTCACTTCTCTGGTCCTCTGTCAAAATTGTATTTAATCGATTCCTTACTTGGAGGTATCTGAAAAAATCCTGCCTCTCTAAATCATATTCCCTTTTGAGATCGTCAAAACTTTTCACAGACCCATTGTGTATAAAGCAGCAATAAGCCGTAAGGCCCCTTTCTGACCACATTTTAAATCTATTGTCTGTCCTATTTGGAATAAAATCCGTGTCATAAGCACACCAACGTAATATGTTTTCTGCACCCTTTAAATTGTATTTCCTAACAACCTTGTGCCAGGTTCTTAGTGTTACTTTTATCCAGGGGTTATCCTTATTTGCAAGACTGTCTACACATTTTTTGTCTGCCATTGCTGCCTGTAAGGGCGGATCCACAGAGCCTCCCTCTTCTATTTCCTTCCACCTGGCTCTAAACTGCGAGTCACAGAGATACCCCAGGTTTCTTATCTGAGCCGCACAGTAGTAATCTTTTAAATTTGGCAGCGCCATTCCTCCCTTGTCTTTTGATAATTGCATTACTTTGAATTTTACCCTTGGTTTTTTACCCATCCAGATATATCGAGAAATTAATTTCTGCCATTCAATGAACTGTCGATCACTTATTTCAATTGGTAGTGATAGGAAAAGATATAACAGGCGGGGTAAAATCACCATTTTGACTGATTCAATCCTTGAAGTTAGACTGAGAAAAGGTAAGTGATTCCATCTGGAGACATCTGACTTAATTTTAAGGTTAAGAGGTATATAATTGGCTTCAAATAATTTTGTAATATCTTGGGTAAGATTAATTCCCAGATACTTCATTGATTTTTTGTTACAACTCAGGTTGTACTTAGTTACCAAATCATCTGGCAGATTAAAATTAAGAGTCATAACTTGAGTTTTCTTAATATTTATCTTATAGCCTGATAATTTACCAAACACATCCAGAGACGACATTAAAGTTGGTAGGGATGTTGATGGTTGGGATAAAAATATTAACACGTCATCCGCAAATAAGGATATTTTATGTTCCTGTCCTGCTATATTTATACCTTTGATTTGCTTGTTTTGCCTAATATATTGACTGAGAGGTTCTATAAAAAGGGCAAAAAGAAGTGGCGAACAGGGGCAACCCTGTCTACAGGAACGCTCCAAAACAAAAGAGTTTGAGAGGCTGCCATTTATTTTTATTGTTGCTGTTGGATTATTATATACAGCTTTGAAAGCTTCTATCAGAGTAGAGTGAAAACCAAATTTATCTAGCACCTTATACAGAAAAGTCCATCTTACTGAATCAAACGCCTTCTCTGCATCCAATCCTATTAACATAGCTTGTGTCTTGTTTTGCTGGATATGCCACATAATATGTAGCGTCCTCCTCAAACTGTCTTGGGTCTGTCTCTCATGGATAAAACCAGTCTGGTCAAAATGAATGAGAGATGGCAAACATTTTTCAATTCTTCTAGCCAATATTGACATATAAATTTTATAATCTAGATTTAACACTGAGATGGGTCGATATTGTTTACAATCTAATGAATCTTTGCCTTCCTTTGGTATTACTGAGATTATAGCTTGCTTCCATGAGGGGGGGATCTCTCCCTTTTGGAGTGCTCTGTTACATATCTGGCACAGTTTTGGAATCAACTGGTCCTTGAAAGACTTATACCATTCGGCTGTGAAGCCGTCCGAACCCGGGCTCTTATGTGGTTTGAGTCTTGATATTGCTGCCTTGACTTCTATTTCAGTGATATCCGCAATCGAGACCTTATTTTGTTCTTGTGTAATTGTGGGAAGATTTAGGGATTCGAGAAAATTCTTCATCTCGTCTTCATTATCTAATTTCAGTTGTGAATATAACTCCCTATAATAATTTTCAAAACTTTGTTGAATTTGTTCTGATCTATGCTGTATTTTCTTAGTCTGGGGGCATCTTATCTTATTAATAGTGGCGTCTGCTTGTTGTTTCCTCAATTTATATGATAACAATTTCATTGCCTTACTACCTACCTCATAGTACCCCTGTTTAAGAAATACCAGTTTCTTTTTAATCTCTTCTGTGGTTATGTCATCTATCTCGTTTTGCAGTTGTTTAATTTTAATTGATACTTCTTTGGTCCCTGGTTTAGCTTGATGTTCTTTTTGGAATTCTTTGAGTTTGGTGTATAGAGAATTGAGCCTCTCCTGTCTACGTTTTTTTAGTGATGAGGAAATAGAAATTACTTTCCCCCTCAGGACCGCCTTATATGCATCCCACACCATAGGAGGAGACACTTCTCCATTATTGTTTTCTTTAAAATAGGTATCTATAGCCTTTTCTAACTCTTCTTTTACCTGGGGGTTATTCAATATACTTGAGTTCAATTTCCATAGTGTAGACTTTAGGTTATTACCAATATCAACTGTCATTAATATTGGTGCATGATCAGACACATCTATTGTTCCAATATCACATGACTGAATTCTCAATCGTTCTCTCTTAAATGCAAAGAAATAGTCAATCCTTGAATAAGTAGATTGAGGTGCAGAGAAGTAAGTGTAGTCACGGGCTGTGGGATTAAACTCTCTCCAAACGTCTACTATGCCAATTTCTTTAATTACTAAGTTTATTTTATTAATCATGGATTTGTTATGTCCTAAATTGGAGGTGGAAGATTCCATTTTGGATAATCTAATATTCATATCTCCTCCACATATAAGCACACCCTGAGCTTCCGCAGACATCATATCAAATATTTTTTTATAAAAGGTCCAATCACTCCCAGGAGGAGCATATATGCTAAACAAAGTTACCATCAGCCCTTCGATCCTTCCCGTTATCATTACATATCGGCCTTCCTTGTCTTTATTCTCTGAAATGTGTTCATATTGGACTTGATTTGAAATAAGAATGGCAGACCCTCTTCTATGTCCTGATTTATAGGATGAATAAAATACATGTTTGAAGCCTCCTCGTCTCAGTTTTGCATGTTCAGTTTCAGATAAATGCGTTTCCTGAAGGAATGCTACCTGAGCACCCTCCCTTCTCAGTTTTGACAGAATCTTGCCTCTCTTAATAGGATTAAGTAATCCATTTACATTGAAGGAGACCACTTTCAACATATTACTTGCCAGTACCATTACTAAGATTTGTTTTCCAGTTTTCAGATAGAGTTTGTGTGACATCTCTATTTCTGCTTTGAACTGCAGCAAACACATGAACAGAACAACAACCAATGAGGTTTTGAACTCTTATAAACTGAGAACATTCGTTAGGGTTTCCAAAGGTGGGGTTAAAAGCAGTGGCGGCTGGTGACAAAAATGTTTGGGGGGGCGCAGTTTGATGGTTGGTGGTCCTAGGGTTAGTGTCAAATAAGCCGTAGCACCACTTCATACCGCAGCAAAAAAATATAAATAAGAAAGAAAAACTAATCTAAAAACAACACAACACACTATAATGTCCCCTGGTTTGTCCCAGTATAGTATCTCAGACCCACAGAGAGAGGAATAAAAAATTATAACCAGACATGATAAAATGCCCATTTCACTCACGTCACCTGAAGATACCAGCAGTTAAAGCAGAGTTACGAATAACGTAATATGCTTAAAAAGAGACACCACCTATATTTTAGTTATTGTGTCTTCAGTCCTGATTTCACTGTAATCTGTTAGTTGTTGCAATACCTAAAGATGACAATAGATGGCGCATTAAGCACTATACACTGCTGTGATTAGGCATAATTTATTTAACTTATTTTAATAATGAAATGTACCCAAATCAACTGTAATAGTCAAAATTACTTTCATCATTTCTTATCCTGCATTTATGCATTTTAGTTTTTTACACTTCATAATTATGTCTTTTATAAAGTATTTTTTAACACTTTACAATATTAATAAGAGGAATGCAGCTACTACCTGATCTTTTATATGTCCTGTTGGAGCTGCTGGATGCAGCCACTGACTGAATCTATGTTCCTCTTCTGGAGCTTGGCATAGCAGAGGTCTACATTTGGCCAGATGTGGCTAGTTGCAGAAAGAGCTCAGCAATGCTAAGTCTGCTAAAAACAACGTAGCTCCATGCTATTGTCTCGATGACTGCAGCTTTCTGTTTGATTTTTTTCAGAGAGATGTTTTAGGTCTCGTTCCCCTGTCATTGTCCACAACGCTTCGGTGCTGACACTTTGAAACAGCAAACAGATAAAGCAATAACAGGAATAACTCACACTGCATCCAGCTAGCCAGCTCCGTTTATCATTACAGCAGCAGGAGAAACTCTCAGCTCCTCCATCACCTGCTGCTGCTTTATCCTCTTTCTCTCTTCTAGTTAAAGTCTTGTGAAATTAGGTTTTTGTAGAGAAATTACAAAATAATCTTCTTTAATTTCCGCGGCTCCACTTTAACGTCATCTCCTGAACCTACCGTCAGCAGGAGTTTGGGTGACAGCAGCTGACGGGAAGGCGTGAATGACAGCCGGAACTGTCCAATCACAGTAGATTAAAAAACATGAAACAACAACAATTCGCTGCCAATAAAAGTGGGCGTGTCCGGGGCGCACTGAGCTGCGCCCCGTGGGAAACGTGACGCAGGCCAATGAGAGAGCAGCCTCAGGTCATGTGCTTGTCAAAAGTTTGAGGGCTTGCATTGACTTCCATTAGTCCGGCGCCCCACATACAGGAAGTACATATAGAAATTAATAAAATACCATTTGGAATCGATTTATAATGAATGATGACAGGTGCTTAGAGGCTAACAGGACCATCTTGCTAACAAATACTATTTATTTCATAATTATTTAGCATTTTCTAATTCATTTATGTTTAATATGTTTAAGTAGATTTTGGCCAGATATTTGATGGGGGCGGCGCCCCAGCGCCCCGCATTGACCGGCCGCCACTGGTTAAAAGAAAAACCCTGTGTGAGGTGTTTAAGTGCGGCCCTGGAGAGGGAAAGCCTCTCTTCTGCAAGAGGGCCCTCATTTGTAATGGATTCAGCCAAGATCTCATCCACAGGTGTGCCCCCGACATATCAATCACCCTAGATTAGGCTCTTTGAAAACTGAATGAAGTCAAAAAAAAGGGAAGCTTTGCACAGAGAATATGCCCCAGAAAAATAAACAAAAAATAAAAATAATATTATTAATAACCTTTACGCTCTCCCACCTATATACGTCACTTTGATGTAATAATTAGGCTACGTGTGTTACATGGTTACATGAAAAAAAAAAAAAAAAAAATTCTATCTCTTTAAGTTACTGCTTTAAACATTCTTTCTGGCAGTGGGGGTGTTTTCTTAGCATCATCATTCAGAGTCTTTTACACTTGTTCATAAAACAACACAGAAGTGAGGAGTGAGTTTCTGCTTCTCAGAGATAGCCGAACAATGTCCGAGCTTAAATCAAAAACGTCCAAATCAAATCGAACACCTTTTAAACAATACTTGCGTGATCATTTTCTACTCGGCCGTATCTTGACCTCTCTGCTCCGGGTCCCAGGTGAATCTCTGGAGCTTGTCTTTGACCGTCTGTCCTCGGCGTGTGTGTGTCTGTGTACGTTCCCGTCTGCCGCTCACCGACCATGACAGCCTCCGGATCCGCTCCAGCAGCGACTCGGGTGGTTTCAGCACTGTGACCGGCAGCCCCTTCTCTGCCATCTCCTTCGTTGCTTCCTCGGCCGTGTTGTAGGTGCGCGTCCCTTCCGCGTAAAAAACTCGAAGTCTGGCCGGGAAGGGTGTCTGAAAGCGGATCCCTTTTTCCTTCAGCACCCTCTTAGCTTCCATGTACTGTTGCCTTTTCCTCAACACACTCGGTGCATAGTCATTGTCCAGATTAATTTGTTTATTTTTCCACATAAAGCCCTTTTTCTGCCACGCTGTTCGTAGGATTTTCTCTTTCGTCTTGTAACTCAGAAACTTAATAATTATAGATCTCGGAGGTGCTCCTTCTCTTGGCGCGGGTCCAAGTGCCCGGTGTGCACGTTCAATATGAAGATCCACGTCTTCCGTCAGAGACAAGCCATGTTTTAGCAGTTTTCCGACAAACTCTATCATTGATGAGGACTCGTTCTCTGACCCCTCCAGGACGGAATAGACTCTGATATTATTTCGTCTGGATCTTCCCTCCTGGTCGTCCTGTCTTTCTTCCAGGTGTGCTTGTAGTTTTATTAGCTCCTCCGTCACTTCTTCTAGTGACTGCATCCTCTCCTCCGTGTTAGAAACACGGTCTTCTACTTCGTCAAGTCTCTTTTTGGTTTTGCCGATCTCCTCTTTGATTTCCTGGAGTTGTTGCTTATTGTCTTGTCGGAAATCTTTTATCTCAGCGAGAATGGTTTTCAGGTTAGCCTCCATGTTAGCTTCGTCTTCCTCTCCGCTATCATTAGCCGAGCTAGCTTGAGACGACTCCGGACTCTGTTTTCCGTGTGCTTCGGTATTCTGTGCAAATTTCCCAGATCTGGTTTTCCTTTGCCTGTCTCGCAATGCAGTCTTGCCCTTAACCATGCTTTTCCGTCAATTTCAAATCGAGTTCGTCAAGTTAATGGGCACTCAAATCTTAGTAGTCGGGGGAGACTCTCTCTTAAGCTGCCATCTTAGCCGCCGCTCAACCGGAAAACCCTGATTAGCCCTTTCATGCCTATATATGCATATATTTCAATTAATGTACAAATAAACATAAACATATTGCTGCTTCACTTTCTTACCTAGCTGCTAGCATTACCATAACAATTCTCATTTACATACACTATCTCATTCACACATGGCCTAACATGGCCTTGCTTATGTAAATCTAATTTTGAACAACTAATTGACTCAACTACACTCATGGTTTATAATTTAGTCAACTGCATAAAAGCCACATTTGAAATATTTACTTTTCAGCTGAGCACTGTGAGGACAGTCAGCAGAAAATGAGACTGAAGAGATCATTGGAGACACCTGCAGCTACAGGTACTCATACTTTCCAATTAACCCTTTCAGACATTTGCCCGAAACCAACATGTGGCTCCTGGTTATGTATATCTAATTTCAGACAACATTCTGACTTTTATTGTCAATGACTAGTGGCAGCTCAGCAATGGAAAACAACAGACAAAACCAGAAAGAGGAATCAACACTTCAGAAGAGCATGGACAGCTCCACACCAAGTCACACATGCAGTTCCATTTGATACACCTCACATGGATTTAGTCTGCATTTCCTGCACTGCTGTTATGTTCCTTTGGGGGACATATAATTGCATGTATTACATAAATTCCATATAAAGATGTACATATCTTACCCATACCCAAATATACATTATTCTCATCACTCCTGTTTTGGCTCCCAGTATGCTTTAGAAATGATTTTAAGATCCTACTGATTACTTTTAAGGCTCTTCAAGGTATCTCTCCCAGCTTTCTGACCTTTTAGTGCCATATGTGCCAGTACTTTGAGATCCTCAGGCAGAGGTCTTTTGTCTGTTCCAGAGTCCCTGCTGAAAACTAGAGAGAACAGAGCGTTTGCAGTCAGAGCTTGGAGGCTCTGGAATGATCTCCTCGAGGAAATCGGGACGGCTGAATCAGTGATCTCTTTTAAGTCTCTTTTTAAAATATACCGTTATCAGAGAGCTTTTCCTGACTCTATTTGAGTTTTAATTTTCTTTGAATTGCTTTTATCTCCTTTAAATATGTTTGTTTGATTATTGCTTTTTTCAACATTGAAATGGTTTTTACTCATCAAATTGTTTTTATTTGTTCTCCTTAATGACACTTTTTAAAAATTATGTGTATTTTGCTGCCTTGTTAAGCACTTTGTTACTTGGATTTTGGAAAGTACTCCTTAAATTAACTTTATTATTATTATTGTTATTATTATTATTATTATTATTGTTTTTTATTATTATTATCATTATTATTATTAGTAGTAGTAGAAGTAGTATTAGTATGATTTGTATTATTATCCTGAGATCAATATTCTGACCTTTGCTCAGCAGGGTCCATCTTTGAAGTTAGCTCAAGACAGACACATCCAAGTTAGCTGCTGCTCTGATTATTGATGTGATGTTTTCAAAGTTACACACATATTGATATAGTGACCATGTTGGTGTCTTATAACACTGAACTCTTTGACATGTGACTGTTGCACAGGTGTACACTGTGATGTCACTGCTGAAACTATATATTGATTCCTCTTCTCAGGAGAGTCAGATAATAACAAACTTCAGTTTTAAATTCTTACCTTCTATCAGCAGGTTGTCCATCTTTAAACTCAAGAGGAAGACCCATATACCGGTCACTCTTCATGGACACACAGCTGGGTTCAGGAGAGTCTGCTCTCTGCTGCTGCATCCTGATAAAGAAAAATAAAACAGTGACAAGAACATGTAGTTAAAACCAAAGAAATGAAGGATTAATCATCAGTTTAAATCCCAGAATTAAACAGAAATCTTTCAGAACAGAGTGACTGATGAGTTTAAACTCCTCCAGTGATGAAAAGAGGATGGCAGCGACTTGGTCATGAGTCAACAGAAGAAGAAGGAAGTGAGGATGTTCAACAGGAGTTCTATGGCTCAGTAACAATCTGTGTTAACCTCAATAACTAAATGGAAATATAAACATCCCAGTTCACCTTCAGATGGATGAACACAACATCAAGCAGCTTTTACTCTGTAAAACTAAGTATGATTTCCTGTAAATCACAATATAATCTCCTGTTCATTTCTCTGTTGTATACGAATCCTGATTTAAATGCCATCATTTAATTTGTGTTTATTTACCAGATAGGAGAGTGGAGAAGAATAAGAAAGGAACAAAAGGGTGTGAAATTAAACTGGTATAAACCTTCCCTGATGGAGCCGGTACATAAGGGGGAGCTAAAATGGGTCGAGGTCAGGTGGATTAATATTGTAATTATATCAATGTATTGTCTGTTAAACTGAATAAGATGAAATAAATAAAGAAAAATAATTTTTAGAAAGACCACAGAAAACAAATCATGGAGGTGTGTTACATGTCAGTGTTGTCCTGCAGAGGGCAGCAAACACCTGCCAACACTGAAGAAGAAGCTCTGTGAGAGAGGAAGATGAGTCCTTTTGAGATGAAGATGTTCCTGTTAAACTGAACAATAATCAGCTGTCCAATCACAGCTTGGAGGCAGAGCCATGGGCGGAGCTTATCAACAGCAGCAGGGGTGAAGTCAAACATGACAGACAGCCTTTGACAATCAAAGTGTTTCCTGTGGCTGAGGGACAGTACTATTGACTGTATGTTTAGTTCCATTTGTGAGGGACTGTTTGCAGTTTTAATGAGATGGATTGTGCTGCATGAAAGAACAGACAAGACAACAAACACTGAAATGTAACACACCTTTTCACTTTGTTTCCTGTGTTCTGATTTGATTTTAATGTGGCCTGAGAAAACATTCATTGTCTCTTTACCAAAGGTTTTTCTATTAATTATGACTCAGTAAACACTGATATGAAAAGGAAACATGTTTACATAACATGCATTGTATCTTATTTTCTTTCTTTCTTTGATTTGTCTTTAATGAGTGTTTCCTGTGGCTGAGGTAGACTTGTAGTCAAGACCGCCTAAACCGAGACCAAGACACTACCAAGACCAGAGGGTATCAAGACTGAGACCAAGACGAGACCAAGGCCAAGACAAAGTCGAGACGAGACCAAGACCGAGACCAAAAAAAAAAGACAAAAACAGCTAGTGAGCTAGTGTTACACCATAACTTGCATCAATTGAATAAGAGCAGCATACTGGGGTAAGAGGTTCAGTCCCAGTTTAAATTCAATTTAAGAAGGTATTATTTCAACTACAGACAGAACAATGCAGAATGCTTCTTTCTTGCCCCTGGACTGCAAATTTCTTTATGTTCCGTGAATGCAAATTTAATGATGGCGGAATTCGCTGACATTATTATTACTAGGTCTGACTGAGACTGACAGCTACGACGTAAACCTAACGTTTCGCGCTGGCTACACTTGCGTCTTTTGATTGGATGAGCGCCAGTTTCTTAATCACAACAAAATACATGTATGTCATTGATTGGTTGCATTTGAAAGGCGTGAAAGGCGAAATAATTTAATGTTGCATTATCGAATGTTATGTTTTGTATTATGGACATTATTTGTTGCAAATCTCCCGACCACTATGTCGACCTGAGACCGCAAGACCAAGACAATGAGACCAAGACAAGACCGAGGGATCCGAGACCAAGACAAGACCAAGACCAAAGACGGTCGAGACTGTGACAAGACCGAGACCACGTAAAAGTGGTCTCGAGACATCCAACTCTAGGCTGAGGGACAGTACTATTGACTGTATGTTTACTTCCATTTGTGAGGGACTGTTTGCAGTTTTAATGAGATGGATTGTGCTGCATGAAAGAACAGACAAGACAACAAACACTGAAATGTAACACACCTTTTCACTTGTACACTGTGATGTCACTGCTGAAACTATATATTGATTCCTCTTCTCAGGAGAGTCTGATAATAACAAACTTCACTTTTAAATTCTTACCTTCCATCAGCAGGTTGTCCATCTTTAAACCCAATGAAACGACCCATACCCTGTCTTCTGACATATTAAGTAAACAATTCCATAATCTAATCATCTCACATTTACGCCTTATAGAACCAGGAACCCAGCCCGTGTCACCTTGAACAGCCAAAATTGGAGCAAACTTATGAACACCTAAAAAGCAGTGAGCGGCTCTGTTCTCTATGGAATCTGCAGTTTTAGATTCCTTAAATCCCCAGACCCCTGAAGCATAATTTAATATGGGAGAGACAGAAGCATCATAAAGTTGTGAATAGGTAGAATAACCAAGAGTTTTACATATCTTAAACTTACTGACCACAGACCCTAATGCCCTCCCAGCTGAATTTGCTAACAACTTAATTCCTGCTTCAATCATCATAAACTCATCAAAAGTAAATCCTAAATATTTATATGTAGATGTATATTCCAATCTTACTTCCCCAAAGGTAATATTTGTATTACTTCTTGGATTGCCTTTTTTTCTAAAATGAATAACCTGGGTTTTACTTTGATTTATTAATAATCTCCATCTGTGACACCATGTCATGAGAAGATTCAACATTTTCTGTAAATCATCCTCTGATTCAGCAAGGAGAGCAATATCATCTGCGTACAACAAAATTCCAAGAGTTATATTGTCCATGTGTATACCCAGATTTGATTCTTTGATGTTGTGGGCCAAATCATTAACATAAATAGCAAATAGATTAGGAGAAAGAATATCACCCTGTTTAACGCCAAAGGGAGTACTAAACCAATCTGTATTCATTTATCTCTATACAGGCAACAGAACAACTATACATTGATTTAAGTGTTTTATAGAATCTACCATTCACCCCCGCTTTTAAAAGTTTTAGAGCGAGTAGATCTCTATGAATCCAATCAAAAGCTTTTTGGAAATCTACGAAACATACAAATGTTGATTTACCTGCTGAAAGTCTTCTTCTAACGATAGTTGAAACAGTATGAAAATGGTCAATACAAGCTCGATTTTTTCTAAAGCCATTTTGCGCATCATCTAAATATTCTACAGCTTATACTGGGTCAGCCGAGCATTCAATATACTAGAATATAATTTATACACAGTACTGAGAAGGCTGATTCCCCTGTAATTTAAAGGTACCCCTTGGGTCATTTTTTGATGATTTTGGGATGGGCTTAATAATAGATTTATACCAAACTGAGGGAACAATACTGTAATTAAAGCAAAATGGGAACAGAAAAAGAGCACATTTAAAAGTGACAGTGATTTTAGGATCTCATTAGGGATTTCTTCCACACCTACAGCTTTCTTCACCTTTGACTTATATATGGCAGCTCTCATTTCCTCCAGAGAAAAATCAGAATTCAAAATTATATTAGACGAATACTCATCTTGAACCATATTTATCTCCAGTTCCTCTTTAAAAGCACATGCTTCTCTCAGGAAATTATCATCAAAATGTGAAGAAATCTGATTTCCGGAAAATAAATCAGCAAGTCTTGCTCCCATTTTTTAAGCACAAACTATTTCCTAGTTTCGACAGAATCCTCATTTATTATAACTTCCATAGGTATTGTCTGTACTCTCTTTGGTCCTATATACAGTATATACTATATATTGATTCCTCTTCTCAGGAGAGTCAGATAATAACAAACTTCACTTTTAAATTCTTACCTTCCATCAGCAGGTTTTCCATCTTTAATGTCAATAAGACGATCAATAGACCAGTCACTCTTCATGGACACACAGCTGGGTGTAGGAGTGTCTGCTCTCTGCTGCTGCATCCTGATACAAACAAACAATTAACAAATCAAAGAGTTTAAAAAGATGAATTTTGAGCAGACTGTCAGCAGCTGAAGTTTTAGAAGCAGAATGAAAATCAGTAAGAAGACAGTGGATGAGAAATGTTCTCCTGTTCATCAAAATGTCATCTGATGAAAGATGCTGTCTCATCTTAGTTGATTAGTTGACTAATCAGTGGTTGAGCTCTTTGTTAACTCACAAAGTTAGTAGTTCATTCTGAGTTATTGTGACTTATTATTCAGTAGTTGAGTGTCAGATGTGACAGTGAGTGTGAATAATGATGGTGGAGTGATGTGAGTGGAGAACAGTGATGGACAGTTAGAGATCCTCATCTCACCTCTGAGCTGGGAGAGCTGCACTCACTCACTACAACATGGAAAATGTTCAGCTGCTCAGTTCACATCCAGTCACAGAGACTTTGGAGCTTCAGCTGTGGAGGAAACACAGAGAGAAGATGCTGCTGATTATCTTCATCAGTCCATCTGATGTGAGGCTGCTGTCACTTCATCATCACTTCACTCTCAAAGTCTACAAACATCAAATCTGCCCTCTACTGACAGCTGGAGGAATGACATCACTATCATCCATTACAAACAGCCAGGAGATTTCATATGGAGAGAAAATCCAAACATCTGACAGACTGCTGCTCAACATCAATGTTGAAGCCAGGTGTGTGTGAAGAGGAGGGAAAACTGTTTTTGACCCGGTCAGTGTGGCAGCATGACAACTTTTTTCTCTGTAATAAATGAAAACTTACCTGTGATGAGATTCAGACTAATTTAGATTTTAGGAGACAGGAGGTGAAAACACATGAGTATGTCTGCATGAAAGGAGCTGAGGTGGAACAGGTGACCAGGTTCCTGCATCATTGACACTAAACTGTTCTATGATGGTTTGAACATCAGCTGCTTCTAATATTTAGTCAAACCCTAATCAATAGAAATGGACTAAATACACCTCTCAGTATAACGTAATATCATTCAACAGCAGCACAAACTACCGACTCCAAAATTAATAAGTTGAATCAACACGTGTCTGAAACAGTTTGAACACAAAGCATTGAACATTAAAGCTTCATGAAAGGAGGATTTACTGCAGGACTGTTGGATGACACTGCAGCAGTCTGAGCTCACTGGACCTCACAAACTGAAACAGCTTCAATTCACTTCTCTAATTCTACTGTGACTCTAATGAAATGTTGTGTTTGTGTCTCTGAATGTGTCACATTGAGCAGACTTAATAAACACAGAGTCTAACCCAAAACTCTGAGTTGATTAATCACGAGACAGGAAACTTTTTTGGTTCCAGATCAGCTGATCAGAGTTAGTTCAATTAACGATGAATAGGTTGAACCTGATAGAAATAAACAAAGCGTCATATTTCACTCCAGTAGAATTAAAAACATTAGCATATTTTCTAGAAAAAGCCCAATGCAGCAGCAGCCAGAACACCATGAACACTATGAGGTTTATGAAGCACTGTCCACTCATTCATCATTTCCAAAATTGATGGTAAGTTGGTGGAAAGTTATTTTGGATATGTTGGACCAAGCAGACTTAGAAATAACTTTAGATCAAACACACAGAATTACAGAATGGTGAGTGTGAGGCTGAGGTTAGTTAAATTGTTAATTTTCACTCTAGTCAACAGGAAGAAAACTGACCCCTCCACTGACCACCAAAGCACAGTGGAGCATGGCAAGATGTTGTTTGCAGTTGTGCTCATATGTCCAAATGTAATTATGTACTGGACTGTGGAAATCTCAAACTCAACAGTGTCAGTTTTGTCGCTCGTTAGGGGCCATTTGTGAAAGCAGACAACAAACTGTGATTATTCAAATATTTACATATATTATAGAATTAAAGCATTTTTCATTTTGCAGGAAATAAAGAATGTTAGTGTTAAAATTAACTGGTTCTGTGAACCTGAAAACCCAGAGTTTCCCTTATCTGAGGATTAACCAACTCAGAGTTTTCACTGATCCATCTTTCTGAAACTGAAGCTTGAACACTGATCTCACACACACACTTAGTAACTGGATCAGAAATTAGACAGCAGTGTTAGAAACATCCTCCATGTTGGATCTGACTCCAAACGGATAATTTCAATATGAACATTTAAAATACTCTATAGGTTTGTAACAAAGTCTGTTGCAGTTCTAAGAGACCACCAACACCTTTTTCACATTAAACAATTTTTACACAACACACTTTCATCATGAAAACTAACAAACTAAAGCACACACACTCAATCCAAACAGAGCTGAGCATGAAGCTGCAGCATCAAACATGTTAACACAGTACTAACCAGCTGTACTGTTGTTAGAACACCTGATGATCCTGTTAGCAGAGAGCTGAGCTCTTCTCAACACTAACAGCAGCTTCACTTTCTGCTTTTTATACTTTTTACTGTAAAATAAATGAAATGAAAACTTACCAAACTTCACAAGGAGAAAATAACTGCGTCACAAGGAAGAGGAAGTGAAAGTAAAAAAACTGCTGCAACCAGGAAACCACAGCCTACATTGTGTATATTCTTGTTACCAATAATGTTAAAATGTCTGTAGATTTCAGCATACTGTCCTTTTAAAGTTGCTGCAAACACCTGGTTTTTTTTCTTTTCTTTTCCAGATTCTGGCAGTGAGATGACAAACTGGATAGCTCCTGGTCTGAAAAGAGAAGCCATGCAAAGTGTCTTAAATTTGCATTCTATCTATATTCCTTTATATGTCCATTATGCTACTGCATTATTACAGTAGCAAGTGTACAGTAAAGTAGAAGAGCATAAAAAAAAGAATAAAGAAGAATAAATAATAAGTACAGAAGCAGTAAAAATATAATAAATGATCATAACATTATGTGCAAGAGTAATATTGGTGTTGACTGATAATATACCTGAGTTTGACATTGTTATTGCACAGATTTGAAGTGAACTGAAAACAGTAGTACACCTAAAATACTAATATTGCACAATAGCGAACATTAAAGTGCAGTTTGTCAAGTTGTCCAGGTTGTGATGTTTACTGGGAGCAGTGCTGGTTCTAAAGTCTGACAGCTGCAGGGAGGAAGGAGCTGTGATATCGCTCCTTCACACACTTTGGATGAAGCAGTCTGTCAGGGTGTCTTTCATGGGGTCGGAGTCATTGTTCATTAGAGATAACAGCTTGGCCATCATTCTCCTCTCTCCCACCACCTCCACCAGGTCGAGGAGGCATCTCAGGACAGAGCAGGCCTTCTTTATCAGTTTGTCCAGTCTCTTCCTGTCTGCTGCTGTCCCAGTCTTTTAACTTTTCATTTTCTTACATGTTTTTTCTACTTTTTTGTGTTTAATTTTACTTATTTTGTATTATTAGTGGGGAAGGTGGGAGGGTTATTGAGGGTGGATAGGCTAAGGAGGGGGTAAGAGTAAGAGAGAGTGTTTGTCTTTTTTTCACCCCCAGGATGATTTAGTCATGGAGGAAAAAATATCAGTACTGTATCAATAACAGTTTGTAATTGTGGGGCATAGCTTGATATGAAGTCTCTGAAGTCCCACCGACCCTGTTATAGTTCTTAATGACCGGGTGACTCGACATAAATAACGGACATCCATAGGCTTTTCTTAAACTCCAAGAGTGTTACTTTATTACACACACTTGTAGCCTGCATTACATGCACTCCGGTAGACCGGGAACTAGACACATCAAACATCGTATTACTCCGCCTACACGTCACTCACATCATCATGACAGTATAAATGTGCGGGACTATTTACTACAGACCCTGAAGGCACCATCGCAGCCATGTTGCCATGGTAACTACCGTGGCCGAGCTAACAACGCAAAACACTTTTAACCAAAAGTTTCGACAAATGGCGGCAAAAAACATCGATCCTTTATCAGTGGATGAACCGACAGGAGGAGAAGAGGAAGAGGATGAAGAAGAGGAAGAGGAGCAGAGAGGAGCAGAGTGGAGTAAAAAGACTCAGGTAAAAAATACAGGTGACAGCAGCGGTGCGTTCAATGACATTAAGGAAATGTTAAAGAGCTTAAATCCGTCTTCATGTAATGTTGGTTTATTCTCATTATTTAAACCATGTAACACTGACGTCACACTGTGTAATCAGTACCAAGGTTGATGAGCCTGTTTAAGATTGTTTTCTTGTGTTAAAGCAATTTTGACATTTAAATATAACCTGTTAACATTATGTCCAAATACAACTCTGTTAATTTAGAGTTTAGTTGGATTAGTTTCTCAAAATGGTTAAATAATTTGTCTCAGAGAATATAAAGTGAATAAATATTTTATTATATTTCTACAAAATGTGTTCTAACTATCGATGTTAATCTGTTTTTTTCTAATCTTATGAGTTAAATTAGGTGTTAAACATTGTGAAGTCTTTGCAGTCTTATATTACAAGAATATTATTCAAGTTAACTCAGGTTTAAAGATGTATAAAGTGTTATTGGTGAAATAAAGTTAAAGTTATTCTTTGGGAACAAACATTAAGTATTAAACAACAAAACTGCTTTATGTGTAGAGATGATATGCGCTCATTATCATACATTTACTTTAGCTGACTTATATTTTATTTTTAATGATAATATTTATATTTAAGAGTTTAGGCGATCTGATAAATTTACACATGACATAAACAGTTTGAAAATGATCCTTAAATGTGTTTTTCAAAGAATAGTGACCAAAACATGAAGTGAGCAGGACGTGTTATATTGTAAACAGAGCATAAAAAACAATATAAATAGCTCTGTAGTGTGTGTGTGTGATGGAGACGCAGTTTAATATAAATTTAAACATAAAACTTTACCTTCTAATGATCAGCTGACTGATACTGATAAATCATATGAAGTATAATATTCCCCTCAAAAGTACAAAAACCTCAGACTTACTTTTCACTACTGTCCAGACTTAGTGGAAATGGTACTTTCTAATATGAATATGTATAATTATAATATTATTGAATTAAAAGGACTGAAGCTGTAACTGAATAACCAACAAACAATAAATCAGCTGAAACTTTAATATATACATTTCCTGTCAGTGGATCAACTGTCTGATGGTTTCAGTGTGTATGAGTTTAACATGTGATGTGTTATTATATGATGTGTTATTATATGATGTGTTATTATATGATGTTATTATATGATGTGTTATTATATGATGTGTTATTATATGATGTGTTATTATATGATATGTTAGCGTGTAGTTTATCACGTGTTCATCAGGTTCCAGTGAAGCAGCTGCGAGCTCACAGAGAAGCCGTCACCGCTGCTCGCCTCTGCTTCAACGACAGCTTCCTCCTCAGCTGCTCCTCAGACACCACCGCCGTCCTCTGGGTAACTTGTCCTCCTCCTCCTCCTCCTCCTCCTCCTCCTCCACTAACACTGACTTTATTATTCAGAGGAGCTTTACTTTGCTCAAGGGAACCTCAGCGGTGGTAAAGACGTCCTGATGGTCCGGGGATCAAACCGGCAACCTTCAGGTCACAAGTCTGAGATTATGATCCAGCTCCAGTGTTTGAAGGCTGATCCCAACATTTTATTTTTTAAATTTCCAACTATAATCTAAAACAAATTAAGATTTATAACAGAATAACAGCAGCAAGAGACTTGTTTTGTATAATAATATTTATTTGTGTAAAGAGGCAAGGCAGCTTTATTTATAGAGTTCATTATAGGGGCAACTCAATGTGCTTTACATAAAAAACAAAACATTTAACAGTAAGAATTGAAAACAAAAAACATAAAAACATACAATTAAAAATAATAATATAATCACAACTTACGAGCTGATAGCTTCTGCTGAGTGAGAAAACTAATGAATTAATAATACATTAATTAAATATTTATTATATAATAAATTAATTTAAATAATAACTTTATTTATATAGCACCTTTCAAAACAACATGACAAGGTGCTTTACAGTTAAAACAGATAATGTAAGTAAAATATTCAAAGTAAAAATTTTGACAATATATGATAATTAAATAACAACAAATATCAACATGTGTCATTAAACAGAATGAGTTAATAATAATTTGCAGGGTCTAAAGTCGACCTTTATGCTGTAGTTGTTTTTTTCATTATAAAACCTAAATGAGTCATTGATCTGTGTAGTTTAGTATTCAGCGTCATTAACAGCTGCTGCAGAGCAGTTCTCCCTTTCAGCCACTAGGAGGAGCTCTAAGCTTCTGTAAACCAGTAAAGAAATTAAGCTTGTTTATCATTTAAATTAATGCAGTTTGCGCAGTTAAAGCTTGTTTGTTGTCAATATTAAAACATTTTTTAGAAACATTATCTTTTTAACTCTTGTGAATGTCGGCATGCAGCAAATATTCGGTTTGTTGTCAGTTTTACCCACCGGCTAACTGAGAGCAGTTCTCCCTTTCAGCCACCAGGAGGAGCTCTAACAGTCTAACAGTGAACGTTTACTCCTCGGCTACTTTGCCTCGGTAGTAAGTTAGCCTGCTAGCTAGCTGACTGCAGGGAACATGATGGTAGTAAGTTAGCCTGCTAGCTAGCTGCCTGGAGGGAACATGATGCAGACGAAGACACACAAAAGCTTCCAGAAAGTAAAGGATAATGTTGTCAGATGTGAAATATGTGGAGCAGAGTTGAGCTATGGTGGCTTCACATGGACAAGAAGCGGCTGTCTGCTGTGACGGTTGCTAAGGGAGACGGACCTGATGCTAATCACCAAACTAGTCTCAGAGAGAAATCTAACGTTATGTCTCTCATTGCTAACATGATGGTAAACGAAATTATCAGTTGTTTATGATGGATAGAAAAAAAAATCCGCTGTTATATTTTAAGGGGTCTATAAACCTGTAAGATTTATTATTTTAATTAATGTGTTTGAGTAAAGAAATGAAGGCTGATTATCATTTAAATTAATGCAGTTTGTGCAGTTAAAGCTTGTTTGTTGTCAATATTGAAAATTATTTTTTTAACACTATCTATTTCGACCCTGTGAATGTCGGCATGCAGCAAATATTCGATTAATCTTCGGTTATACCCACTGACTAGTCGACCATGCACATCCCAACTATCAACGATCCTGCTGGATGATCTCAGGTATCGATCAGGCTCATAATGAGTTAGCAGTCTGATCATTCAATGCTGTAAAAACAAGCAGTAAAATCTTAAAATCAATTCTAAAACTCAGAGGTAACCAGTGACGTCAGCAAGGATTGGTGTGATGTCACTTCTTTTAGTACCAGGTAAAAATACTCAAATAACTTACTTCTATTTTACTGTCTACTTGCTGCTGTAATAATGCAAATGTCCCCATTGTGGGACTAATAAATACGTATCTGATCTTATATCTGATCTTATATCTGATCTTATTCAGACGGTAAAAAGAGCATCACAGTAACACAGATAGGATGAGATGAAAGGATGTTTAATACTGTCAGTGCCTCTAAAGTTAAGATGTTTAAAATATTCATAATAATGTTTTGGATCTGTTTGTGCAGTAAATTGAAAATCAGCTCAGAGTGTTTGACTCTGAGACAGTAACCTGATGTCTGTTGACCTTTGACCTCTGTGCAGGACGTGGAGAGCTGCCGGCCGCGGAGGCTGTTCAGTGGAGTTCATGAAAAACCTGTGAGTGAGTGTGCTGTGATCCCAAACAGCAACAGGTGAGATTATGTCTGATTGATCATTTATCAGTTCAGATGATCAGTGGACAGTCGGTGTGTTTATATCAGAATACGTCTCTCAGGTAGCAGCAAATATGTCTTCAGATTCTCCTGACAGACGTGTGTGTGTGTGTGTGTGTGTGTGTGTGTGTGTGTGTGCCAGGATACTGACGGTCTCCTGGGATAAGCAGATGGTTTGCTGGGACGTGGAGACCGGACAGACTCTGGTACGAGAAGAAAAAGTCTTTAATTGTGTGAATCCTTCAGGTTTAACAGACATGATGAAACGTTGATTTTTGATCATTTTGAATTCTGCATTATTTACACCAAGCTGTGCTCACTTCTTCTTCTTCTTCACTTCTTTCCTCTCTCATTCTGTGTTTCATGTTGCTGTACAGATTTATAGTAATTACCTGCAGATCAGTGAATAATATGGAACTATGGGAATGAGGACCTACTCATAATAACATCGCTCCGAAGCACACAAAAACTCCACATTGTACTTTTAACAATGATATATATATTATATTATATTAGTTAACTGGTGACTTAATCTGCAGATAACCAAGATAGTAATGTTCATTAGGTTTCATACTGACACTATCAAACTATTTAGATTCATTTAATTTTCTCTGGAGCTGAAATAATGAGCTGATTAATTAATGAGTCGATAATAATAATTGATCATTTAATCAGTAAGACTCCGATCATCATCTGAGGTGATTTGCTCCAGTTTGATTTAGTTTTATATCAGTAAACTGAGTTTAAAGACATTTGAAAACATTCACTGTTCTCTGACACTTCATGAACTGAATGATTGATACATTAATCAAACGTATTGATTGATAGATTCATTGACAGTGAGAATAATCGTATGTTTCTTGCCCTGATAGATAACCAGATGTATTGATGTTTGTTGTGTAGTGGACGTCGAGGCAGAACGGCCTGTTGACCTCCTGCAGCGTCTCAGCTGACGGCCGGCTGGTCGTTTGTGCTTCAGATCCTCAGAACGGCGTGAACGTGAGCGACGCCGCCAGCGGTCAGACGCTGCATCACGTCAGCGGTACGACGGACGGTCAGGATGATTTATCTCTGCAGGAGTCAGTCAGTCAGTGAAGGTGCGTTTGTTTTCTGTCTCAGGTCAGCACCGCTCCACCATCACACGGTGCCGCTTCGACCCTCACAGTCAGCGCGTCGTCACGGCGTCGGCAGACCGCAGCGTTAAACTGTTGGACCTGCTCACCTTCAAAACCACCGTGACCATCGACAGGTCGCCTCACACTCAGTTATTACTTTACCTCCTGATTCTGCTTTGACTGCTTATAAGAACACTTCAAATAACAATAATCAACTTTATTTATTTGGCCCTTTTCAAAACAGTCTCAAAGTTTCTCACAAATATCAAATAAAAATAACAACATATATTTGAAATGAAACAAGCTCTCTGTCATCATCACCTTTTTATTATCCAGCATTATTCACAACAATCGGTTTTATTAAGGATATTATTTGCCTTTTTTTATATTTTGATTTTATTATGATTTTTCCTGTCATGTGACTGCTGCAGCATCTTCATTTCCTTCTGATTTAAATAAAGTATTTATCTGTCTCTCTCTCAGTAACCACGGCAACGTTGTCTCTGACTGCTGCTTCACCAACGACGGCCGCTTCCTGTGCACGGCCTCGTGGGATAAGACGTTGAAGCTGTGGGACCTGCAGACGGGAGCGTTTCGGTCTCACGGTGGGACGACGCTGCAGAGAGGACACGAAGGCAGCGTGAGCTCCTGCTGCTTCTCTACTGATGGTGAGTCCTCTTCTTCTTCTTCTTCTTCTTCTTCTTCTTCTTCTCCTTCTTCTTCTTCTTCTTCTTCTTCTTCTTCTTTTTCCTCTTCTGCTTCTCCTTCACGTCCTTCTTCTTCTTCTTCTCCTTCGTCTTCACGTCCTTCTCCGTCGTCTCCTCAGCGAACCTCCTGGTGTCCGGCTCCTATGACAGGACTGTTGCACTCTGGGATATGTCCACTCTCTGCCAGTCTCTCATCCTGAAGGTGATTCAACTGTTTTTTTATTCACTTTTGTCTCGTAAACAAAAACACAGAAAACATATTACAGTGAATCAATAAAGAAGTGTTCTGGCAATTTTGTATTAACAAGCACAAAGTCGTTCGTTGTCTTTCTGAGAGTTTATTCTGTCGCCTGCAGACGGACTCTTTGCTGTTTCAAGTGTGAGATGGCAAGAATGAGCTCAGAGCAGGAGAAGTTTTCAGATTATATACAAAACATTATCTTGTTCTACCATCAGAACAATGTAAACACAATAGGCACATCATAATGTGTTGTACAATCAGGACAATGGTTAGTCAGTAGATTTTAAAATGAAACCAAATTTCATAAATCTTCATTATTATTATTATTATGACTGAAGATTGTTATGATAAAAGAGAAAAAGTCTGATGAAGCTGGTTACGATGTGTTCACTGTGTCTTTCAAATCTTCTCTGAAACTCATGTTGTTTCCTCTTCCTTCCTCTCAGGGTCACACTGATTGGGTGACAGACGTGTCAATCAGCGCTGACAGGAAGTTGTTGTGCTCCGCCTCGAAGGTAACGTTTCATCATCAGTTTGAATGATGTCACTTTAAACTCAAGCTGATTTAAACTGATGCGAACCAACCAGTGATCATCTGAAATCCACTGATGAAGTTCACACATGTAGATACAAACATGAATCTGCAGATCTGTGTGTGTGTGTGTGTGTGTGTGTGTGTGTGTGTGTGTGTGTATTTGTGTTTCATAAGTGAGAGCTGAGAGTTGAGGGTCCGCTGTGTCTCTGCAGGACGGGACGGTCAGATTGTGGAACATTGAGAACATGGAGGAGATCCCAGGGGTGATGGAGAAGAGGAGGACTGAAGGAACAGGAGTCCACATTCTGAAGGTCCGAGTCAGAAAAGAAAAGAAAAGAAAAGAAAAGAAAAGAAAGAGTCCATCTTTTGTTTGTTTTTGTGTGTTTGATGAAAAAAAAAAAGCAGTATGCTGAAACTGAATGTAGCATATGATGATGGGATGAGGCTGTTACTTAAGGTGCCACGATGAAGTAGTGCAAGTCAACTGTTTGTTAGTATTAGTGTATCCACCTGTCCTGCTGTGCCTCATGTACAGATTGATGTCTGAGTCCCTGAACAGCCTTATTGCAACACTGGTGAACTTTGCAGTGAGTGCACTCAGGTTCTCGTCCAGACTGTGGAACCATTGACGTTCAAATCTAAATGTGTATAAATGAACTTTTTACCTATTGTGGACCTTTGTATGTATTATATTTATGTATCTATTGTATGTCTGTCTGTTTTTTTTACTATGGACCTTCACTGTGTCCTGAATAAAGTTTGATTGATTGATTGACTGTTGATTGATTGATTGATTGTACCTTTACTGTGTGCAGTGTGAGGAGTGTGGGAAACCGTTTCCTGTGTCCAGACTTCAGACCTCAGAGCTGCTGACTCAGTGCGTCTTCTGTCGACTCAGATCGCCCTCCAGATACCGACCGCAGCCTCCGCCGGTCATGTGACTGCCCCGTCCTGGAGGTCAGAGGTCAACCTCACAGCTGGTAGGCATTCAGCGTCTCTGACACCTCAGCAAAGTGAGGAAGAGGAAGAGAACTTGTGTCTGAAGCTTTATTTAAAGATGAACTGCAGTCATTTTGTCTTGAAGACGAGAAAAATGTGTGAAGTAAAACGAATCTGGAGGTGCAGTTAGAGAAGTTATCTCCTCATCTCTGCTGCAGGCTACATTAGCAGCTACTAGCATCACACACCATGATGTACAGGTGCATTGTGGGTAATGTAGGCACCAGATTTTGACGAGGAAGAAGAATGTGTGGAATAAAAAAAGACTCCAACACTCATAATACCATATTATTTAACATGCCAGATAAAGATGTATTATCTCCTAATACAAAGTGTGTCTATGACATCATGCTGCATCAGGGCCCAGTTTGCTTTTCTGGATATTCGGACCCACAATCGTCTGTGCAGTGAAGATACGTCACATCAGCTGAGAGAGAAAGTAAACATGACAGATACAGTAGTTTGAGTAGTTTGCAGACTTCTGTGAAGGCTGCTGCTGTTTGTACTAAATTAAAAATAATATTTATACAGGAATTTCTGATTCTGCTGCATCAATTTTCATTGAGTTTGTTTCACATTTAAAAGCCTTTAATGACACAGAGCAGCCTTTCCTGATAGGCCAGGGCTGTCAAACTCATTTTAGTTCAGTAGCAGCTCAGTTTGATCTCAAGTGAGCTGGACCAGTAAAATAGCCTATGAATAATATATATGATACATATTATAACTCTACTATAATAAACTATATATTATCCTGCTAAGAGACGCTGATTAAATGTGTCCCTGTTGATTGAATGATCTCAACCTGGAGGATCAGAAGCTTTGAGTGAATGAAAAGTGAAAATAAACGAACAGCTGCACATTTTATTGAAAAACAAGAATTATTTTCTCTTTTATTTTCTGTCCTGTGGTCCGTATGTTTGACAGCCGTGTTCGAGGCTTTTAATGTGAAACATCAGCAGGAAGTGTTGAGTTTCACTGACAGTAATTTAACAGCGATTTAACCCTCCTGTTGTCCTCCCGTGTCAAATTGACCCCGTCTCTTTTGACTGTTCCTTCTCTCCTTCCTTCCTTCCTTCCTCCCTTTCTTTAATTTTTCCTTCGTTCTACCCCTCCTTCCCTCTTTCTTTGCTCTGTCCTACTTCCATACTTCTTTCCTTCCTTCTCTCCTTACTTCCTTTCCTCCCTCCTTACTCCTTTCCTTCCTTCCTCCCTTCTCTCCTTACTTCCTTCCTCTTTTCCTCCCTCCCTCCTTACTCCTTTCCTTCCTTCCTGCTTTCCTTCTTCCCTCCCTCCTTACTCCTTTCTTTCCTTTCTTCCTTCCTTCCTCCCTTCATTCCCTCCTTATTCGTTTCCTTCCTTCCTGTCCTTCCTTGACCTGAGGACAACAGGAGGGTTAAGGTCAAAATATTAACTGGAAATAAAGAATGAAGATAAAAGGTTTTTTTAAAAGCAGCAGACGATTCATATCAAGTCAAACAGTCTTTTATTATTAATATTTTACAGAAAGTACAGTTTGTCTTTATTTTCTACACACAGAAAATATTCAGACAGTTTAAAGTCAGACGCTGAGATCTGAGAACATGATCAGCTGTGAGCCTTAAAGTGAAATAAAGAGCAGAGACCTGAACCTGAACCTTGGCACTGTAAGATGATTGACAGGTGATATGGGGGGGCGGGGCTAAACCTGTCCTGCCTCTAACGATCAGATACCACATGACTCCTGTGCTGGTTTTCATCCTGTTTCATTACAATCATCTGATAATCTGGAGCGTTGCAGCTGTGACGGAGAAAAAAAGAAGTAATTTCTGAGCTTTAATCGAGACATTAAGCTCTAAGATGATTTATTTATGTTGGAAAGTTAATAGAAAATATTCTGTTAGGTTTTAAAATGTGTTAAAGATCTTAAGCAACTCATTGAGATCAGATAGTTAGCAGCTGTGTTTCAGTTCTGAGGTCTGAAGATTATTAATTAATTCCTTCATATTAATATTGTTGTTTCAGTCGTTATTTGTTCTTTTCCCTTCAAACTCAAACAGTGCTGCTGGGTTTAAAGCAGAGTTTATTTATTATTTGGATGGAGATGCATGGAAAGCTGACCTGGTCTAGTTTGACTGTTTATGAATCATAAAGTATAAATAATCACCCAATTCTACGTTTGACCTTTTTAGCCTTAACTTCTGGAAATGATCAACAGGCCTCATTTAAAGGAGTTACTGCCTGTTATCCTCCTGGGTCACGTAATATCTAATTAAACATATTAAAGAGTAATTTAACACTTCTTAAAAAGCTTGTTTTTGTTGACCTCCAGTGGTTTAGGAGTGTGTCATTAAATTACTCTTTAAATATGATATTTTAACAGTATTTTCTGTTCATCTTTGCACATAAATGACTTTATTTTCTCTCCATGACGTCAGCTGGCTCTCTAAGATTTAACGTCTCATTAGTGACACCAGAGTTAATGTTTGATCCTCTGGAGACGGTGATTTTATCCAGAGTAGATTTCCGTCCGTCAGTCTGTGAGTTGATGTCGTGTTGGACGGACTAACGTCTCCGTGGCGACGCTCCCGCAGGCTGAGAGCATCAGAAGGTGCTCTGCAGCAGACAGTGGCAGCCGCAGCCGGCCGGACACTCGTCCTGGCGGCGGAACCAGTCCATCATGTGACTGGTGTGTCCTCCGTGACCGCAGCTCAGGCAGAAGTTGGAGGAGCCTCGAACGGCAACGTGACAGATGGCGCACTGGAAGGTGAGACGCTTACAGACGGCGCACTGCGTCCCCCGAGCCTGACTGCGACAGTGACAGCAGTACACGCCGAACTCTGCAGAGGAAGAACACAGAAGAAGAGATCAGGAGAGGAAACAGGTGCATTTATCCATCTCTACTCTCTGCCTTTAAAAAAGAATCCATATTCTCCAGAACAGAGTCAGGAATAAAAGAGAGACTCATGTTCACTTCACTGATCTTTTACTTTAATTAATTAACAATAAATCTGCTGCCGTGTTTCAGCGTCTGACAGCAGCGAGAAATGTTTTCTGTTTTTATATGAAAACTGTGAAGCTATCTGTCAAAATTATGATTATCAAATCATATTTTCATAATTTTGACTTGACTCAAAGCAAGAGCTGCAACTAAAGATTATTTTCATTATTGATTAATCTGTTGATTGTTTCTTCTGTTTAGTCGATAAAATGTCAGAAAGTGAAGAATGTGCAACATCACGTCCTCAAATGTCTCAGATATATTCAGTTTACTGTCTCAGACTAAAGAAACCAGAAAATATTCACATCTAAGAAGATGGATTCAGCAAATTTAGACTTTTTGTTCTAAAAAAATCACTCAAAACAATGAATTGATTAACAATGAATTGGAAATTAATCAAATAGTGAGAATATACATAACATTCTTTGTTACCTGGTGGAAATTGGCTCCATAATAACAGAAGAACAGGAAGAGCAGACTTTAATAATAATAATAACTTTTATTTAAAATGACTTTTACAATTTAAATCTGTATTGTAAATATCGTCGATTTACTTTAATTAATTATGTTGTATCACCTAATCACATGACTTATCACTATGTAGTTTATATTAAATGTGTAAGATGCATAAAATTAAATGATAATAAGTAAAGTATAAAAATATAATTAAACTATTTGTACAGCAGTAAACGCTCAGAGTTGTTCTTTAAACGTTAGAACAACCTTCGGGTAACGTACCGATGCCTTTGTGCGGTTCAGGCGGACAGGAAGCGAACTTGAGGACGTCGGCTCGTTTCTCTCTCAGACCCCAGCGGTGTAAAATCTCTCCGTAGCATTTCTTAAAGTCGTCAAACTGCAGCGTGTTGGCGGGGTCCAGCAGCCTGTAGGAGGGGGGGGGAGGGGAGACAGGAAGTGACATCAGTGTGACATCACAGCTCTGATCATGACCTCATCGTCCTCTTTAAAGCTACGTCACCTCTTGTTCATGTCGTGCTGCTCCCGCTCTCGTTCCCGCGGGTCTGTGTAACCCTGGTTACCGTAGCGATAGTCGTCAGGAGAGGATTCGCCCCAGGGGGGTGCGTGCTCGGACTCTCGACCTGTTCAAATAAAGAAGAAGAAGAGATGTGAGCGACCTGAGCGGTGATCTGACGGTAATACTGCGGCCGGCCTGCGTGTGGCGCTGTGGAGTCTCACCGGGGTTCCAGGTGGTCGTAGTGATGGAGTCTGAGGTGCTGGAGCAGGAACCTGAGGTGACGGAGCTGGAGTAGCTGGGCTGAAAACACACACACACACACACACATACCTGTTTTTATTACCCTGTGGGGACCCTGACTTGGTTCCAACCTTTCTAAAAGGGTCTAGAGACATAATTTTAAAGCTAAATTCATCTTTCTTTTTTTTTTTTTTAAACGACTTGAAATATCAATAACTCTCACTTAATTTTTAAACCTGCATTTTGCCCCCCTTGTGGGGACCCATAATGCTAACGTTTATTAGTATATACAATTACCATCACTGTCAGCCACAGCACAATTAATGACAAGTATTCGAACAAATGTCGGATTGAAACCCTAACCTTAACCATTAACACTGCATCTAATAATCCAGAATGCCAGGGGACTATTTGCTAAGCTAATATGCTAATAAGAAGCTAATATGCTAAGGAAATTCACACACTGCAGTACCGTGTGTGACCTCTGGGGTTCACAAAAAGTCAGGAAAACCAGCTTTGTGGGGACCTTTTTTTTTTTTTTTCTTCTTCACAAAAACTGCACCAGGCATATCAGGAGGTTGTTTTGTTGTTGATTCCAATGCTCATGCCCGATGGGGACCAGGAGTCGGTCCCCACAGGGTTAGTTATATGTCAGGTTGTCCCCACCAGGGTAGAAGAACACACACACACCAAGTTACATTACACAACTGTAACGTCCTGCCGGCGCCAACACGGATGATTCAAACATCTTTAAACTTCACTCTGGTCAGTAAACACACAGATCTTTGTTTGCAGATGTTTTCTATGTAAAAGAAACTTTATGCTCAAAATTTGCTCATTTCTGTCGGCTTGGATTTGAAACTTCTTCTTCTCTAAAGTTCAGATCAACGATTCACAACCAGACCCACAGTGTGCTCTGTAGCCTGTTCAGGATTCAATCTGCTGAACAGAGATGAGGGAGGCAGTGAGATTCAGAAGTAGAGAACAGTAAAGGTGGAGGTGTCAGGACTTACGTATCTGGAGTGGTGGGGGGGGAAGCGTGACTGATGGTGTCCGTACAGAGAGTAACAGTCTGGAGGCGGAGCCTGAGCTCTGAACACGCTGCACAGCATCGCCAGCGTCTGAACGTCACTCATCTGACTGTAGTGATCCAGACTGAGACACAAACACCACGATCTCACATTTAACACATTTAACAGTGTGAGTCACACATCCATCAGAATAAACACACAGCTCCCCCTGCTGGTCACACACAGAACAGCAGGACACTCACAGAGTCTCCAGCAGGTGGCGACCAAATGGGTGTCTGGCCCACGGAGTCTCTGTGTCCGGGTCTGAATCTGGACTCAGGTCCTGACTGGTGGCTGCAGACGCCAGGGCCCAAACCTACACACACATGTACACACACATACACACACACACACACACACACACACACACGAACCGACATTGAGTCTAATGTTTTGGAGTTTTGACCATATTAAATATTTAACATTGTAAATATCAGAAAATGTCTCCTTTAAGAAACATGACGAGCTTTATATTTAGATTTGGAGTCGTTACCTTCGCCACGTCTCTGCGTCCGACTGAAAGCGCCGCCGCTGCGTTCTTCTGACACGTTTCCTGGATGTCGTTCATGTTCAAACTGACAGAAAAATACACAAATATGTCGTCAGCTCCAGAAGTTTCATTCTTCTCCAAACCTGGACAAATAAAACCAAAACTAACTGACAGATTTCTTTGTGTTTGATGAGTTAGTGTCTCACATGTAGCTCTCTCCCAGACTCTTGTGGACCGGCAGCAGACAGGAAATCCCCTGGATGATGACTTTGCCGGCCAGTTTGATTGGACGGTTGCCGTAGTCGGTCTCTCGCTTCGTCTTAAAGCGGCGGGATTTCTGCAGGAGGGACAGACAGACGGGAGGAGGGAGACAGCAGGCGCACAGGAGACAAGAACCACCTGATTAAAAGTGGTCTGGATGACATGAATTACTGACAGGAAGTGTTCACACTGCGAGACGCTCAAGTTTCAGATACGTCTGTAAAATAAAATCCCTCCTTTTCTGTCAGGAGTCTTCAGACAGAAGTTTGAATAAATTATAAGTACGTAGAAACTGTAAAGATCTGGACTAAAGTTTCTCTGAGGTCGTCCTCAATGAACGGGAGTGAATGGAGCTAAATGGCTAAAATAATTATTTACACCTAATTCTAGACAAAAAAGCCCAAAGTTTATTTTAGTTTTTGCAAATATATCAAATATAATATCGATTATATATCAGAACTGCAATGAAAAATACTAAGTGGCGTAATATAGTGGCGTGAAGTCGTGTTTAGTGGCATATAATGGTGTGAAATGGTGTATAGTTGCGTGAAGTGGTGTATAGTGGTTTGAAGTGACATAAAGTGGCTCCACAAATACTTCCAGAACTGTTTCTATTGTCTCAGACACTTTTACTGAAAACTTAATGAAAACTGGCAGAAGTTTTTACGCCATAAAAGTCACATTTTGGGGCTACAGCTCCATAGACCCCCATTCATTCATGAGCGCCCCCTACAGTTCAGACAGTGGGAGTTCTCCTCCTGTTAGAAACTCTCTGGTTTTGTCCTGATTGTGGCTCCACAGCAAAGGTCAGAGGTCACTGAGATCTTCAGGGCTGAACATCTGCAGAACATCTGATTCAAATCTGATCAATAAAAATCAAAATATCTCTAAATGTTTAAATTGAGCTGAGTGGAGCTGAAAGATCTATCGGTCTGTTTAAGGGACGAAAAGAGATTTCAGCTGAAGTGACTAAAGCTGTTTTTACTGGTTTGTTTCATCACTGTTCAAACTTTAAATCATCTTATTAAACTGCAGCTCGCAGGTTTAGAAACGAGGCGACGGAGGTTTAAATTAAATCTGCTCGCAGTGTGAACACACGCTTCATTTTCAGCTTATTAATAAACTCATATTTAACCTGAGCAGCCAAATTACATCAAAAATAAAATGAAATAAAACGCAGTGAATTCTGCTCTGAGATCACAGAAACTCACCTGAGATGTTACAGGTTAATGTTGGAGAGCGGACAGTCAGGACGGGTTATTTATTTATTAGTTTAATAACTGAATTAATCAACTTTAATTACGTGTTCTGATGCTAACGATGCTCCGATCAGAAATGTCAAAGTGAAAATCTGATTTGTTGGGAGCCCGCCGGTTGTCATGGAGACAGAAGGAAATCAAATTTGTTATCTCTTATTAATTAATTTCATCATTTTATTTACTTATTTAAAGCACATTTTATTGCCTCTTTTTGTATGAAACATGCTGAATAAATAATATAAGTAAAGATTTATTATTAATATTTTATGTGCAATAATGAACAGAATAATAATGATGTTGTGTTGGTATTAAAACACGATCAGTGACGCTTATTTAAATTCAGAACACGTAATCAAACTCGATGGGGGATCTCCGTCTCTGTTAGTTATGGGCTGCAGCCAATCAGAGAAGAGCAACAGAAACGGTTAAAATCCCAAAAAACGCTGCGAAGAAGAAAAAAAACCAGAGAGAGGAAGAGGAGGAGCGACGGAGAGGAAGGTGGGAGGAGGAGGATGGAGGTGATAAATGGAGGGGGGCGGTGGAGGAGGGGAGAGAGCTCAATACCGGCCAATCATGGAGGGTTTGGACAGACCAGCGGCGCGAGGCAGAGATTGGGAGCTTCTGATTGGAGGAGAATAGGAAGGAGGAGTGGCCCACAGCAGCATGGGGACAGGCGATTGGCCAGAACAACAATAAGAGGTAAAAAAAAAAGGTAGAAACAAATCTGTCAGGAAGGTAAAGTTCAATCTGCCTGTTCGCCCAAAATCTGTATTTACTAGTAGCGCTCCACTTTCCCAGGCCCCCTGAACTACTCACCATCTCAGTGTATTTACTTGTAGCACTCCACATTCCCGAGCCCCCTGAACTACTCACCAGCTCTGTGTATTTACTGGTTGCGCTCCACATTCCCACGCCCCCTGAACTACTCACCGGCTCGGTGTATTTACTGGGAATATGCACCATAATAAAGGACACAGTGATGCTTTCTTGTCTACTGAACCTGTATAATTAATGAGTGATGTTTGTTTCACTTCAAGACAAAAGCACAGACGTAGCACACCACAACTTTATGCATAAATGACACTGATATCTTTAACGTCTGTGTGTGTGTGTGTGTGTGTGTGTGTGTGTGTGTGTGTGTGTGTGTGTGTGTGTGTGTGTGTCTCACCCGCTCTTTATAGTAAAAGGACGAGATGGACACGGTGTCTTTGTCGGAGCGAGTCGGGCTGCCGCTGTAAAGCCGCAGCGTGCTCTGAGACTCTGAACGCATCTTCATGGGAGTCAACACTCCGCTGTGATAGGCCGACAGAGCCGACAGGGACCTGCAGACACACACAGACACACGGAAAAAAGTCATTAACACACTTATTCATTTATTTATAGTTTTTTGTCATTAATGATGTTGCAGCTTGAGTTTTCATATTTTAGCTTGTTTCAATAAAACTTTAAGAAAAGAAAAAAAAAAGCTTCTGGCTCCAAAAATCCAAGATGGCGACGGTCAAAAATGCAAACTCAAGGCTTCAAAAACGTGAGTCTACAAACCAAACGGCTGATGTTACGGAGGCTGCAGCCTTTATTATTTATAACCTGACATTTGATAAATGACCATAAGATTAAATAATCTATGGAGGACAGTCTGACTCATTATGTTCAGTAGATTATAAAATGTGTTTTTGGTTTAATAAATGACTCGTTATTAACCCCTTCCTGTTACCTGGGCGTGGGCTCGGTGGGCGGGACAGAGCGGTGCATTGTGGTTGGTCGGGTGAAGTAAACCAGACAGCCGGTGCCACAGAAACGAGCTCCGGAGGTCCGAGGGAACGGGATGTTAGCGTCCTAAAAAAAAAAGTACAACAAAAACATTATTCCCCTGAACACTCGGAGAGGAGACAAAGCTGCAGGTAAAACATCCTGAAGCGTCACCTGATAGGAGCCGTACGTGTTGCTGACTCGAGGGAACGCCTGCAGGGCCGGAGTGACGGGATTGGACAGGACGAAAGGGCCGGACGCCGGACCGTCCTCCTGCGTCTGACGGAGGTGACAAAAACACTCAAACTCTGACTCATCATCTTTAAGTTGAACTGTTGAACTTATTTCCACATCCAGCAGTTACTGATCAACATCATCATTCATTAGGAGTTGTGTTTCAGTCCACCTGCTGAATCTAAAGTCCAGTATTCTCTCTGTTAGCTCTGTTTTTACTCTCTACCAACTCCTGAGGGAAATATCTAAATGCTCCACTATGTTCAGCAGCTAGTCTACAGCATCGACTGTAGATAAATAACGTCACTAGTTGGTTTATGGACTCTCATTCTGAAGCCTCTTGGGTTTTTTTGGAGCCAGCTGTGATGAGAAGTGACCATATCTGGATGAGAGTGCAAAGCTTGTTCCAACTGCAGCTCCTGATGCATCATCATCGTAGTGAGCAGTCACACCTTAAACCATTCGCTGCTTTATTGTCTATTTGACTCGAAAAGGAGCCTTAATTTACTAAATGAACATCATGCATGTGTTGAAGAAGACTTGGAACTAGAGATTGAGTCCAGAAACTGTTTACTGAGGTAATAAATGAAGTCGCCTCCTGCTGGTCATTAGAGAGAATGCAGGTTTAAGTCACTTTCATATTGTCTTCACTTTTCAGACTACAGTCTACAGCTAACTGTGTCTGTTTGTTTGGTGCTGAGCAGGTAGGTTACAGTGGCTTTTTCTCTGTAAACGACGCTATGAGAGCAGCTGAGAGTGAACCAGAACAGTAAAGTTGCAGCCAGACAGATAAACAATGAGCTGAAACTCAACTATAAAGCTGTAAAGCTGAGAGGAAGCTGCAGAGTCTGATAATTCTCTGTAGGTTCAAACACAGTAAAAACTGCAGGATTCAGCAGTGAAGGACCATCAGAAATGTTCTTCAGATGGTTAAAAACTGCTTTAGAAACTCCAACAAAACACTTTTCATATGTTGGAATTGGAAACTTTCAGAAATCAACCTGATAATTGTGACTTAACACAGCAGCTTGTCAGGTTTGGTGCTGAGCAGGTAGTGGAGAGCGCTGAGTGAACCAGGCCTGATGCAGCCGGACAGATAAACAATGAGCTGAAACTATAAAGCTCCGTAAAGCTGAGGAGGAGCTTTTATAGTTGAGTTTCAGCTGGTTTCTTGTGTGTTAAGTAAAGCTTTGAGTTCAGAGTTCAGGATGTTCTCACCATGTCAGACTCCAGACAGGAAACCAGCTGTCTGACGCACGGCTCCAAACAGTTCTGGTTCCTCTTCACCTTCTGAAGCGACGTGTCGGTCAGAGTCTGAAAACACACACACACACACACACACACACACACACACACACACACACACACACACACACACACACACACACACACACACACACACAGGTCAGTCGGCTGGTTCAATGAAACAGTGTGGTGGTGCGTTCAGGAGCGCCCCTGGAGCGTCGGTACCTTCTGGATCTTGGTCTTCATGGCGGAGGGGATGGTTGTCGGGGAGACGAACTGGAAGGTGGGAGCGGCGTTGTTCGGGTACTGAGCGGGAAACTTCACCACCAGGTGAACCTGATGGCCGCCGAAGTGAGCCGACACCACGCAGCTGCGATTCACTGCGTCCATCTGCAGAGAAAAACCCTCAGTGTGTTTGATAGAGCATCATTTTATGTTGTTTATTAGTCTCAACTTCAACAGCTTCTTCTTCACGTTGAATGAAAATGATTAGAAACAATATTTTAACCATAGATATAATAGAAGGAAAACTCAACATATTATTAACAGGGACATCTGTTAAAATGTGACCATGTTGGCATCCTGAGGAGATTTGTTCCTACATGTTGTGAGTCTCAAATATTGTGACAGATTTTATTATTTCTGGTTTCCTTCAGAGTCTTTGAGCCTGATTTACTAAAGATCTGTGTGTGTAAAAACGTGCAAACTTCACATCACCTGCAAAAAATGTGCAGCTGATCTACTAAAGCAGCCGATGAGATAATAACACTGTCCATTTAGTAGTTTACCGTAATGAATGTAATAGTACAGGGAGGAGAAAATGTAAATTTATAGACACGGTAACTGTGTCTATGAATAATAAGTTTGCAGGGCAGGTATTAACCTGTTGTTACTATGGAGACGAGGAAACGGAGGCACAGAGAACGGACTGAACTTTGTCACTAATACTCTCCCATACAGATTTGTTTCTGCTGTAACTCAATATGTTTGTTAACCTCTAATTCCATCAGATCACATTTCTGCTCGTCCAAACTCTCCATTAAGACACAAAACCCTCATTTAAACATTGCTGTCTGCTCCTGTTGTTATTAGTGATCTTAGTAAATCAGATCCTTTATGTTTTAATCTTTTGTGATCTGGTTTCTTCCCTTCTTCTTGATGAATAAACGTCTCACCTCCACGTTGACGTTCCTGATCTGCAGGTTGACCAGAGAGAATTCCTGCTGCAGCGTCTGAGGGAGACCCGAACCCGCCGCCGAGTCCTGCCGACCGTCCTGATCTGAGAGACGACGGAGACGCTTCAACATCAGCAGAGTTATAAACATGAAGAGAAGGAGACTGTCTGACTGTCATTATTAAACATGAAGCCCAGAAAACACATCAGCTGCTCGTTACTTTAAACTTCAGATCATCTTTGACCTTCGTGTCGTCCTCCCGGGCTCTAGAAGTGACATCATGCCTCTCAGCTGTTATTATTCTCTCACCCTGCAGACTGTCGGCAGCGAGGCCGGCTGCGTGCTGACTGTCCGGCTCCTGAGACGACAGAGACTTCTCAGACTCCACCGTCAGAGACATTCCCTCCATCAGGTCCTCCACTCCGTCACTCACACACAGCTGCACAACAACAACAACAACAACAACAACAACAACAACAACAACAACAACAACAACAACAACAACAACAACACTGTCATAAATGCTTGGAGACGTTATTTCAAACCATTATTCCGTTCGATGCTCTGACAACGTTCATGTGAATGTAACACAGAATATTCAGACTAAGGCCGATAAATACTTGATGAGTTTATTACTTATAGGAGGAAAAATCTGGATGCTCCATCATTAGAAGACATTGTCTCCTCCAGTGGACGACTACAGACACGGTGATATAAGAAGAATATTTTTAAGGACTAATGAGTGTATGTGACATTGTTTTGTTCTAATGTTTAGTTAGTTACTTAAAGCTGCAGTTGGTAAGTCTTATAAAAGTAACTTTTTGTCATATTTGCTAAGACTGTCACTACGTAAAGACAGTGTTACATGAAACTAGTCATCTGTAAAAAAAACTAAAAAAAACAGGCTCATTTAGCC